>NC_089765.1:45714409-45729409 GCF_040412425.1 Macrobrachium rosenbergii | reverse complement strand
CATAATCTGCAGATGTTGTTCACAAAGTACAAAATAGGTGCTGTTACCGATATATACACTGTTATAACATCTGTATAGATTTCACAATTAATTAACTGCGTGACCAGTATAAAACAATTTATGTTATTTTTTAAAAATTCTACTAAGTGAATCTAAGAGAGAGAGAGAGAGAGAGAGAGAGAGAGAGAGAGAGAGAGAGAGAGGACTTCACTTTTTACATCTACACAGCATGGTTCTTGGCCTCCCAATGAAAATTATTTTTGTTTCCAACCATAAGTAAGACCCCACAGAACATTCTGGACTTCCAGTCACATGTGACGCAATCAGAATTGGCTGATGCAATTGTCTTGATCAGGACACGTCCCAGAAATAAATTACATAACCAACACATGGTTTTGTGCAATAGTTTCTCCCATTAATCTTCAAAAAGGCATACATGATGTAGAACAAAACTTTTTGGACAAAGCTTTTGACAAGATTGATGCAATAAGCAAGTGGCACCTTCCCTCTGTAAAAGACCAAAGATGGTGCAATCGTTCATCTTAACATGAATTTTGACTACGTGACCAAAGGCCTCGTGAGCGCCCAGCATCACAATAAAAAAAAATCACATGATCGACCTGTTTAATAAACAGATGAAGACCGTGATAATTGCCCAAAATCTCGACTGCAGATGTTACTTTTCGCTTGAATCAAAACAAAAGCATACCCATGTCTGTCCAGTCACGAGGCATAATCTCTCTCCCCTGCTACTATGTTATTGATTCTAAAGATTCTAAATTACTCTACTGTGAAGTCTAAAATGCATTTCAACATATGAAATTTTACATTAATGACATTTTTACATAACTATCATCATTACACAGAATACATGATAATTTAAGCAACATTCTAAGAAAAGACACTGTCAATATACTCTATATATATAGGATTCCTTCCCCCAGAAGCTTGTTTATGCCGGGTTTGGATCCAACAATTCACAACAGGATAAATAATCTGCAATTGCATTGTTTTTTCCTGAAATGTGTTTCACCTTTACATTATATGGTTGCAGGCACAACGATCACCTTGTCAATCTTTGGTTTTGATTTTTCATTTTCAGTATAAATATGAGGGGGTTGTGGTCATATAACACTAAAATTTCTTCATTCTTGGGCCTTCACATACACTTCAAACTTTTTCAAAGCTGTGATTAATGCTAATATTTCATTTTCTATTGTTAAATACATCTCTAATACTTTTTCAACTTTGCAGACATGAAACATATATCTTCTTGAGGTAGAACAGCTCCAATTCCACAGTTGGATGCATCAACTTGTATCACAAACTTCTTATTGAAGTCTGGAGCTTGAAATATTGGTCTTGAAATTAAAATGGCTTTAACCTTCTCAAATGATTCTTGAAATTCTGGAGCCCAAACAAACTTTGTTTTTGGACTGGTTAAATCTGTCAAGAGAGCTACTACAGCCGAGAAATTTGGACACAATCGGCGATGAAATCCAGCCATGCCCAAAAATCTTTGTAGTTATTTCCAGGTATTAGGGGGGTTAGCCTTACGGATACCTTCTACATTAGCATCAACAGGAGCGAGAAGGCATTTTCGAATTTCAAAACCCAGATACTGAACAGTTGCCTTTCCAAACTCATTCTTTCCTAGGCTGATTGTTAGCCCTGCTTCCATAGTTTCTTGAACACTTTTCTTAAAATTCTAAGATGCTCTTCCTATGTTGTAGAATAAAGGTATGCACCCACTCCTTCCATGGATCCTAGCAGTTGATAATCACTTGTTGGAATGTTGCAGGTGCATTCGGCAGACCAAATGGCAAAACAGTGTACTGATACAGTTCAAAAGGAGTAATGAAAGCTGACAGTAATTTAGCATTCTGATCTAAAGGAATTTGATAATACCCTTTTAACAAATCTATCTTGGAAACAAACTCGACTTGCCCAATATTATCAAGTAACTAATCTATAAGAAGCAAGGGATAATTGTCAGCTACGCTGATGGAATTCAGTTTCCTATAATCAATACACATCCTAAATGAGCCATCTGGTTTCTTCACCATCAAACAAGGAGAACTGTAATGACTTGAACTGGGTCCTGCTAATCCATGTTGCAATCAATATTCTGCTTCTTTTTTCAAAACATCTCTACGAAAAGGTGATAGGCAATATGCTCCCTGTTTAAAAGGTTTTCCATCTTCTCTAATCTTTATCTCATGTTTTGTCAGGTCGGTACACCTAGGTACATCTGCAAAATTTTCTGGGAAACTGTTAATCACTTAGTTCACCACTTTGCTCAACACTCAGATGTTTTAGTTTATCCTACAAATTTTGCAATATTGAAGAACTGTTCATCTTGCTTTCAGCTCCCAATTCGTAGCCATCATCATCTTCTTTGGATGAAGTTGTCTGTGTTACTGAAACTGTTTCAGTTTTAGTCTCTGAGAAGTAAGGTTTCAAAAGATTCACATGCATCTTCTTCTATCGTTTCCTTCTTCCATGTTTTCCAATCACATAGGTTCGATCACTTAACTTCTCTATTATCTGATAAAGACCTTGAAATTTGTTTGTACTGGGAAATCTTTTCACTGGTAAGAACATTAGAACTTACTAACCCCCACTAAAACTTCTTAGTTTAGCCTTAGCATCATGTCCTCTTTTCATTTTCTCATGACTTACTTTCAGATTTTCTGAAGAGAATTTTCTAATTTCTCTTAACCTTTTCCTCAAGTTCTTCACATATTCTCCTTTCATTTCCTCTTGATTTTCTTCCCAATTATCTGGAAGAATCTTCAGTGGACCTCTTACTTCTCGGCCAAAAATCATCTCATTTAGTGAACATCCCATGCTTTCTTGATAAGCATTCCTAACTTCAAACATTAAGGGTAAACCAGCATCCCATTCTCTTCCTGACTCATAACAATACTTTGTTAACATACTTTTCAATGTCTGGTGGAACCTTTTCAAGGCTCCTTGACTCTCTAGATGATAACAAGTTTATCACATCCTGGAGCAATTTAGAAGTCAAGTTCGTTCTTCTATCACTTTGCACACTTTCTGGTATTCCAAACTTCAAGAAAAACTCCACCAACTTCTCAGCGATTACCTTAGCACGTATACCTCTAACTGGAATTGCCTCAGGATACCTTGTCACAGGACACATTAATGTTAACAAGTATTCATGTCCTTTGTTTTCGCAAGCGACCCTGTCACATCTATAATCACCTTGCTAAAAGGTTCTCCTCTAACTTAAATAGGTTGTAGGGGGCTTTCTGAAGTGTTTAATTCCGTTTTCCAGCTACTTGGCAGGTGTGACATCCTCGACAGAACCTCCTAACATCTTTGTGAAGTCCAAGCCTGAAAAAATACTTCATAATCTTCTCAACAGTCTTTCTGATTCCTGTATGTCCAGACTCGTATGCTACTGCTACCATTTGTTTCCTCGGTGGAAATGGAATCAAAATTTGATGATATTCGCCCCATTCAGCATTTCCTGGTACATCTGCAGGTCTGTGCTTCCTCATCAGCAAACCTTCCTTTAGATAATAATAGGTAGTTTGTTGCATCTCTTCTTGATCAACAACTCTGAAGAACAAGTCAGCCAACGTTGTATTCTTCTTCTGCAGTTCTATTAGCTTCTCTCTGGTCACTTGACCAACTTCAAGGGCTGAACTCTCAATATCTGCTAATTCAGCTACTGTAGCTTTACTACTATCTTCAAGAACACTCTGACTGCACTGAGTCTCTTCAAGAACAAGAGGTTCTTCTTCTTCTTCTTGGGAAATCTCTTCGTCATTAGCACTAGGGGAAACATCACTTTCCTAGAACAGCTCTTCTAAGCTCAAAGATCCTTCACTTGATCCTTCTCTTGATCATTTGTGTGTGTTTAAATCCTCAGTTTCTTCATTTGCAGGCGTAGTTCTCTTCATACTCCTTGTAGTAACACAACTTGGAAACAGATGGGGTTTATTCTTCTCTAAATCTGCAGTAGGATTAATCCTCAACAGTTTGTCCATCACTGTAGGACAAGGAACAAATGGTACACCACCAACTTCATTACCCAGTAAAACATGCACACCTTCCACAGTCAGTGAGTCCTTTACAGCAAAATCAACATTCCCTGTCACCAATTCACAGGACAGGTGCAAGCATCATATAGGAGTTACCTCTTCTTCTCCTATACCCTTCAAAATAAATGAATTTCTAGTTAGCACCACGAATTACCACACTATGGTTACTCCCCATATCACGTAATGCCTTGACTAGTACCTGCACACTCCCTCCTTGAGTTGCCAGTGTACCTTCATAGATATATGGCTTAAAAGCCTCCAAGCTGCTCAGCCATTCACCTTGAGGTTACATTTCCACTGGTTGCTAAACACTCAGCTTGTTTAGTCTCAGTCTTCCCCACAGTTTCTTTCACCGGGTCACCTTTGACCACTTGACCAACTGGCTTGGCCTGTTGTTGTGTCTGATAACACTCCCAACTACAGTGTCCTGCTCTTCCACATTTGAAGCAGACAACATTGGTCTTCTGTATCCGTCTTGAGAAACTGGATGATGAGGATTTAACATTCGATTGCTGAGGGTTATTACCTTGCATCGTATTGATATTACCACTTGAAGGATTCCGAGTAAATTTGTTCCTGTAATTTGAATGAGACCTTATGACCTTACGTTGTTGATTCCTAGCATCATTATTATTGACATTATAATTCCTTTTGCTACTGATAATATGATAGCAGCTATGTCAAGTTTCTTAATCTCTCTCTCTCTCAAATAGGATCTTATGTGTTCAGGAATTCCCCTAAGAAATTGTTCCAACACAATTAACTCTTCAAGTTCATCTACAGATTTAACTTTAGCAGCCTCCAAACATCGTTTGAAACATCTCTTCACTTTGTAGGCATAATCCAAGAAAGTCATTTTGTCATCCTTTCTCAAAGATCTGAATCCTTCATTATAATGCTCAGGGGTCATCTGGTAAACTTGTAGCATATTGTGTTTGAATACCTTGTAATATTTACACTGGTCAGCTGGCAAGGCTAAATAGGCACTTCTCCCTTTACCAATGAGAACACTTTGTAACAAGACTGACCATTTATCTTCCAGCCATCCCATACCCGAAGCCAGTTTTTCAAAGTAATCAAAAAACTCATCTGGAGCTGCTTCTGTAAACTTTGGAATTAACTTCTGCACTCTTACTACATCAAATACGGGGTCTCGATTACCTTTGGTAAGGTTAGAAGGTGTCACAGGTAACTTGGAGTGAGCTTCCAATAATTCCATCTCCTGGTCATGTCTTGCTCTTTCTCTTTCTTCTTCTACTGCTTTTTTCTTCTTCTCTTTCTTTTCTTTCTCTTTTCTCTGTGTCCTCTTTTTCTTTATCTGCCTGTCTTCTTTACCTTTCTGCCAGCATTCTCAGCTTAATCAAGCTTTCTTCTCTTTTCTCTCTCTCTTTTTCTGCCTGCATTTTTTTTTCTCTCTCTCTGCTTGCATTTTCAATTTATTCAAGTGTTGTTCTGCTTCAATGCATCTAAGTTCTGCCTCTGCATCACTTTTTTCTTTAATGTCACTTGCTCTTGCCTGTTTATAAAATCTGCCTGAGCTACAGTCATCAACTCTTGTGCTAATTCTAACTCATCTTCATCAATTATTTTACCAGATTCCATCTACGCTTGCATGGCAATGGATCTGATTTGTGCCTTAATCATACCACTAGACACATTACCCCCCAAATGCCACTGCTAAAGCAGTCCTCTGTGCCTTGGTCAGGTTGAATTCAGATAACTCTTGGATTGAAGGAGCAGCTACAAATTCCTGAACATTAAACAGAACCATTTTCTCTAAGTTACTCAACTAAATAATTCACGATACAATGTAAAAGATATAAGAGAGAATTTACACCTAGAATTGATAATGAAGATAATGATACAGAAATAAGAAATGAAAATAGTGAATATTTATCAGACATAGATATTAATGAAGCCGATATTGTGAGGCTATTAATGAAATTAAAAATGGATCAACAGCAGGACCAGACAGCATCCCTGCCATTTTTTTAAAGAAAGTAGTTCATTCTATCACAAAACCGCTCGCAATATTATTAAGACAAAGTGTAGATACAGGCAAGATTTATGATGAACATAACATTAGCATATATTACCCCTACTTTCAAAAGTGGATCAAGACTAGTGGCAAGTAATTAATTATAGGCCTGTGAGTCTAACATCACATAATATGAAAGTGTATGAAAGGGTAATGAAGAAAAATATAATGAAACATTTAATGAAAAATAGTTTGTTTAATATAGGACAATATGGTTTTGTGCCCGGAAAAAGTACACAAACCCAACTGTTAGTCCACCATGAAAACATATATAAAAATATGATAAAGGAAAAAGATACAGATGTGGTTTACCTAGACTTCGCAAAAACTTTTGACAAGGTAGAGCATAATATATTAGCAGAAAAAATTAGAAAACATAATATTGTGGACACAGTAGGAAGATGGATAAAAGAATTCTTGCATAACAGAAAACAGATAGTGATTCCAAACAATGAGAAATCGGATGAAGCTAAGGTAATATCCGGTGTGGCACAAGGTACAGTGTTAGCTGCATTGCTGTTTGTTATTATGATTGCAGACATAGACAGTAATGTTAAGGACTCAGTAGTGAGAAGTTTCACCGATGACACAAGAATAAGTAGAGAAATTACTTATGATGAAGATAGGAACTCGCTACAAAGAGACCTAAACAAAATATATGAATGGGCAGAGGTAAATTTGAATCAATAAACTATGGTGATAAAGAAGGAATGCTATACGCATATAAGGGACCTAATAATGAGACAATTCCAAATAAGGAAGCAGTTTTAAAGACCTTGGTGTGATGCTGAATAGGAATATGCTATGCAATGATCAAATAGCAATACAATTGGCAAAATGCAAAGCAAAGATGGGAATGTTGTTCCGGCACTTCAAAACAAGAAAAGCCGAACACATGATTATGCTTTATAAAATGTATGTACGTAGTCCACTTGAATATTGCAATATGATATGGTACCCACACTACCAAAAGGATACTGCACAAATAGAGAGTGTACAAAGGTCCTTTACAGCTAGAATAGAAGAGGTTAAGGACCTAGACTACTGGGAAAGACTACAATTCTTAAAATTACATAGTCTCAAAAGGAGAAGAGAATGCTACATGATAATACAGGCATGGAAACAGATAGAAGGAATTACCGAAAACATCATGGAGCTAAAAATATCAGAAAGAGCAAGCAGAGGTAGATTTATAGTGCCCAAAGCTATGCCAGGAAAACTAAGGAAAGCACACAGGACATTAATCCACTACGCACCAGCATCAATAATGCTGCGATTATTCAGTGCATTATCAGCTCATCTGAGGAACATATCAGGAGTAAGCATAGATGTGTTTAAGAATAAACTTGACAAATATCTAAGCTGCATCCCAGACCATCCAAGATTGGAAGATGCAAAATATACCGGAAGATGCATTAGCAATTCTCTGGTAGCCATCAAAGGTGCCTCACACTGAGGGACCTGGGGCAACCCGAACGAACTGTAAGGTCTGTAAGGTCTCCATAACACCACGAATATAAACCATAAACTAGAAGTGATACTTTCTTTTGTTCCTGGGTCTGGGCACCAAATTTTGTCACAAAGTGTTCCAAGTACCTGGTTATTACACTTATCAATCACAGAATTCAAAACTTACCTTACTGCAGCCAGATACCTGAACTCTCACAACGAAAAAATTCGATTGAGTAGTCTAAAGCCAACAGTGATCCCTTAAAAGAATTATCAACAAAGTTTATCGAAACAATTGTGAGGTATCATTATATACTAAAGTTAACCAAAGGCCACCATTCCATCAAACAACTGTAACTATCTCCACAATTTGAGTCACTTCAGCAATAACTGAAGGAATAAAACATATTCCTACCACTGGTGGTTAATAAATGAAACACTATTGTAAAAAACTAAATACAAAAATCAATTTTTTTATTCAAAATTAACAAGTCAAAATTCGCAATCCTACTTTGAAGAAAAATTACTATTACTTGAAAACATACATCTTAATTAATCTTCGAAACAAAATTAAATCACAAAAATGTTAATATGTGAAACAAAATTAAGTAAGAATCTTGAAAAAACTAAGAGATTGTAAACACACTAAATATGTAAAAGTATTAAATTCAAAATGAACTAAAGTAATTCAAATGACACTAACAACATACAGTTTTACAAAACATGAAAAATGCAAATGTATATGTATTAAATTCACCACATTCAATTCACTTTGCAAATCAAGCTTCAACCATGGTTAAAGAACTTGTAAAAATTACAATACCTTTCACAAGCTTTCACAATCTGCAGATGTTGTTCACAAAGTACACAACAGGTGTCGTTACCAATATATGCACTGTTATAATGTCTGTATAGATTTCACAATTAATTAATAGAATGACCAATATAGCAACAATTTAAGTTTCTTTTAAAAAATTCTATTAAATGGATCTGAGAGAGAGAGAGAGAGAGAGAGAGAGAGAGAGAGAGAGAGAGAGAGAGAGAGAGAGAGAGAGAGAGAGAGAGAGAGAGAGAGAGGACTTCTCTTTTTAAATTTACACTGCATGGTCCTTGGCCTCTCAATGAAAATTATTTTTGTTTCCAACCATAAGCAAGACCCCATAGAACATTCTGGACTTCCGGTCACATGTGACCATATCAGAATTGGCTGATGCAATCATCTCGATAATGGCACGTCCCGGAAATAAATTACATAACCAACACATGGTTCTGTGCAATAGTTTCTCCCAGTAATTCTCAAAAAGGCATACGTGATGTTACAACAAACCGTTTTGGACAAAGCTTTTCACAAGATCTCAATGTGATCAATGCAATGAGCACATGGCAACTTCTCTCTGTAGAAGACCAAAAATGGTGAAATCATTCATCTTAACATGAATTTTGATTACGTGACCAAAGGTCTCATGAACGCCCAGCATCACCGTTGAAAAAATCACATGATCGACATGTTTAATAAACAGACGAAGACCGCGATGATTGCCCAAAATCTCGACCTGCTGACGTTACTTGTTGCTTGAATCAAAACAAAAGCATACCCATGACTGCCCAGTCATGAGGCATAATCTCTCTCCCCAGCTATTACGTTATTAATTCTAAAGGTTCTAAATTACGCTGCTGTGAAATCTAACATACATTTCAACAAATGACAATTCATATTAATGATATTTTTACATAACTATCATCATTACACAGAATAAATGATAATTAGAACAACATTCTGGGAAAATACAGTATCAATATACTCTATAAGATTATTATTATTATTATTATTATTATTATTATTATTATTATTATTATTATTATTATTACTATTATATATATATATATATATATATATATATATATATATATATATATATATATATATATATATATAATATATATATATATATATATATATATATATATATATATATATATATTATGCATAAATACATACATACATTCAAACATACATACATAAAATAAATGTGATGAAAACGCAACAAGAGAGAAAGATTGAATATTAATTTGGACTGTGATAGAGGGAAGCAAGAGAGAAAGTTCAAGGATCAGGGGAGTTGAAGTTTGTGATTGCAGATGTGAATCTGGAATAAGATCTCAGTAGAAGTGAGAAAACTTTTTAACTTCGGGAATGAGCTGCAGGCTAGGAGTTCTACTAAAAATTTAGAGAAGGGTAGAGTCAGAAGGATCAGAGACTTGTTTCGTAAAAATATATATAACAATTGGAGGGATTTGAAATGCTGGAGAGAGAGAGAGAGAGAGAGAGAGAGAGAGAGAGAGAGAGAGAGAGAGAGAGAGAGAGAGAGAGAGAGAGAGAGAGAGAGAGAATGGATAAAGTGAAATGGTCAGATATGATTACAAGTGCGACCGTGCTGAAGAAGAAAGTTAAAACATAGTTTTTGGAAACGGTTGGGGAAAGGAAGAACTAAAAAGAACATTTATTATTTAGAGGTCCACCACAAAATGTTATCAAAGAGGGATATGAATGCTTGGTGAATAGATGGACAAAATAGACACAAAAATTAGAACTCAAAATGAGGAAGCAAGAAAGTGATAAGCTCTAAAGAAACATTTTAGGGGGCAGCACTAAGTGTAAATAATGCAATACTATGGCATACTCTGGTGAGTAATTTATTTGTATTCAAACTAACATTACAAAACCAAAAATTTAGTATTTATGTACACCTAATGTAAATTAATATATTTACTAATAACCAACATACCAAAGAAATCAAAAGATCAATAAAACAAACACTTGAGCTAAAATTAATAAATTCTCACGTAGCGCTGGGTCCTCAACCTAATCATTAATACCATTACTTCATTTCTAAGAATTCCAAAAGAAGTTAAATGACTCCCCAGCTCTTAAATGAAATGCCTGACAGTCACAAGGTGTAAGTTTTAATAACTGGTAGGAATTAACTCCCAATAAAAAAAAAGTCATTTGTTAAACATTTGTGAAAAATTCTAAAACAGGAAAGCACAATTAGCGTTGAGGTTTAATTAATTAATTACTGAAGGTTTTCTGGCATCATAATAACTACAGAGGTAATGAAGCCACAAAATTAAATAATTCTAATTTATAGTGAAAGAAATTAAACAAGAGATAAAAATAATACGAAATTTAAAAAAGGGATAAAAAACATAAACAAAAATTTCACTAAAAAATATGATTCCACTAGGAAAACAGAGAATCAAATCTAATTTCAATGAACATTATAAAAGGTCTAAAATTCTTAGAAGTCAATAACCGCCATTTCTATCCCTACAGTTAACTTAAAGAATTTCTATCTCGCTCAGCTGAACTCGGACACTAATATATATATATATATATATATATATATATATATATATATATATATATATATATATATATATATATATATATATATATATATATATATATTATTATTATGATTAGCAAGAACTCGCTAGCAAATTGCCTCCCCCTTTTTTTTGTTGTTGTTTGTTTTGTTGTTTTCATTTACTGCAAGCTGCTCGATCGATAGACACATCTGTCTATCGGCTTCGCACGGTCAGAATACAAGGGTTTAAGACGGATTAAGGCCACTCCCTTTAAGCAGATCTTTCTTCGAGGCAAAAGTGATCTCTGTCTGGTCGTTTTCTTACAGGCACAACTACCCCTGCGGACATCAGCTGGACATGACTCAACCCCCCCTATGTGTTGGACGTGCCCCCTGCCCATAGGAGGAGATAAAAGCAGAAAACATGAGGCCTCTCTTCTCACACATGCGCGGGACAGGGAGTGAAGAAGTCCGAGCCACCTGCCCCTGGCAGTGCCCTTAGCTAACCACGTGGCCCTTTTCAAAGTATACTGTCTCCCCGTGCCCTTTGACCGCAAGCCACGTGCTCACTCCACTGTTGACCTGCCGGATGCCCACATGCCATTGCCCAGCCCTTCATGAAATTCCCACGCATTGCCCTTTTACGTGAAGCCCCCGCATCCTAACACGTGAAGAAACTCGCCCTTGGAAATCGCAAGTCATCCACGGACCCCTTTTCTACGTTGGAACCTGTCTTACGGTAATGTGCCCTGGAAGACCTCCATTCAGTCACGCTTTTGTCTCGTAATATTTACTTAAATTGTGAGCCAGTAATCACCGAATCTCTTGTCAAATGTCGGTGCTCTTCGAGTGTCGGCAGTGCTAAGCTATCATTAATATATCGTGGAAGCCCTTTGGCACCCGCAGTGCAGCTTGGAATTCATTATTCTTTTGTCTATTTTCATTACTGGTGTATAATGTGCATATCTCTCATTTCAGAGGGACCCTATTTCGTGGAAGCTTCTTGGACTGTGTCTGGAATCCCCCAGTTTCATTCACCCCATAGGAATCCCCTTCAGGATCAATAATCTACTTGCGTTCCTCTTTCCTGTACTAATGTCATTTATGTAAATACACTCCTTTAAATTTGCCCACGTGTTTTACGTAATTTTTCCCTCAGTAACAAGAGCCCTACGCTCATATGAAATTCCCCCTTGTTTTCCTCTTTTTACGTTTTCCTGGACCCACGAAGTCAGAATCACAAGGCTAAATTACCTTAAATTGTTGCTACCTGTCTCACAGAGAATATTTCAAACTAAATCGCCAGGAAAAACGTAAATATATATATATATATATATATATATATATATATATATATATATATATATATATATATATATATATATATATATATATATATATATATATATATATATATATACCTGTATAATAAATACATATATGTATATATATATATATATATATTATATATATATATATATCATATTAATTTCCTTGGCTGCATTTCTGTGTGTTGTGTGTGTGTGTGTCCCTCCCCTCGCCCCCCTCCTTTTCAAAACTCCGCCACTGACCCTTTCCTTTAAAAGAGGAGGAGAGGAAGGAGGGCCCTTTTTTCCCAGGGAAAACACCGCTTCAAGTTTTTACTCTGGTTGAGAGAGAGAGAGAGAGAGAGAGAGAGAGAGAGAGAGAGAGAGAGAGAGAGAGAGAGAGAGAGCACTGCTCAATATAGCTCCAAAAGGTTATCGAAACTTTATATATATATATATATATATATATATATATATATATATATATATATATATATATATATATATATATATATATATATATATATATATATATATATATATATATATATATATATATATATATATATATATATATATATATATATATATATATATATGTATACATACACATATATATGTATATGTATATTTATATACAATATATATATATATATATATATATATATATATATATATATATATATATATATATATATATATATATATATAAAACGCAGTATTAGTGCAGTACATTACCATCCTACATTTAAAAAGATATGATACCAAGACTCAAATAGCCACCATTCTGCACAAAAAAAGTAAAAAGTGAAAATATATCAAACAGACGATGACAGCAAAGTTAATATATGTCTTGAGAACTCAAAGACTGAATAATAACATCATAGCTTTCAATTCAATACTTGGATTAAGTCCATTGTGAAAAAAAAAATCCAAACAACATTAGTGCTTGGCTGAAGAGCCAATCACGGTACTGCTTCAGAGTGATAATAATGAACGAAAAACATATACTTTGTTATTTAAGTGAAGCTGGGTTAGCAATGAACTTTACTCTCCTATATAATCATATGCTCAAAACCATTTAGAAGTATTAAACGTTCTTCCATTAAATTATAAGTTACAAAACATATCCCTCCATCGGCAGGAACTATGACGAGGCTGATTAACAGAAAATTTTGTTTAGCAAGGAAAAGGTGTCTCAACTGCACACAGGCGTTGCAAAAACTCAACTGAAACTAAGGGCTCAAGTGACGAAGGGTTTGAAAAACGTATCTAACTCTTATGACCCCTTAAACCCAATCACCTTCCAGTGAGCTTCGTACAGGGCTAACTGAGAGAGAGAGAGAGAGAGAGAGAGAGAGAGAGAGAGAGAGAGAGAGAGAGAGAGACTCATGAATGACGTAAAAAATAATAAAGATTATATTACAAAACCGAGAGAGAGAGAGAGATGCTGACGAATGTAAATAATGAATAAAGATTATCTAAAAAAATAAGGATGATGAGGTTAAAAAAACAAGAGAGAGAGAGAAAAGAGAGAGAGAGAGAGAGAGAGAGAGGAGAGAGAGAGAGAGAGAAAACCAGCAGGAGCAATAAACTCAAGCAATGTGCATCAATTTACTTTTCAAAACTCCGCCACTGACCCTTTCCTTTAAAAGAGGAGGGTGGGGGGGAGGAGGAAGGAGGGCCCTTTTTTCCCAGGGAAAACACCGCTTCAAGTTTTTACCCTAGTTGAGAGAGAGAGAGAGAGAGAGAGAGAGAGAGAGAGAGAGAGAGAGAGAGAGAGAGAGAGAGAGCACTGCTCAATATAGCTCAAAAAGGTTATCGAAACTTTTTTTATTTTTATTTTTTTTTTTTTGCCAAACTTTCGGATCATATTTTTCTCTGCTTTCCACTCTTAAATCTTTCACCCGGCGAATTTTGCACATGACTAGAAATGGACATGAATTCTGTACAACGAGTGGGACAGTCCCGATAAAATGTCTCTCTCTCTCTCTCTTTTTTTTTATGGCTGTTGATAAAATGGCCAAAACGGATATATCAAAAGCGATGAAAACGAGAGATGAAAAGGAAGAGTTATATTTCGCTGGCTGGCTTTTCTGTTGCCGGCGACTCTTTCAACTTCTAACTCGGTATTGGGGTGTAAGAAAACGACTGCACCTATACGGAGGTTTCGTGTTTGCGTGTGTGTGTGTGTGTGTGTGTATGCATACATGTGCAATTATAAATACTGTATCAAACATACAACATTCACTGTCACTCGTATATATATATATATATATATATATATATATATATATATATATATATATAATGTATGTATGTATACATACATATATACATATGAATATATATTTCATATATATACATACAAATATATATATATGTATACGAGTGTGTGTAATTGTAATAGCCACAATGCCCTCTTAACTTCTCGAATTCTTCGCGCTTTTTTGGATACGCTTGTCACTACAAAGCCTTAAGATCCAAGTGCAAGAAATATGAAGATGATATGATGTCTGGTAGCTGGAAACGAACCCGGGTCCCATAATCACAACGGGGTCACATTGCCATGTATCTGGTAAAAAAGTGACCAGTAGATTCTATACATATATACATATATATATATATATGTATAGAATACATATATATATATATATATGTGTTTACATATATATATATATATATATATATATATATATACTTATATACACACACACATATATATATATAAATATATATATATATATATATATATATATATATAT
>NC_089765.1:45661909-45709409 GCF_040412425.1 Macrobrachium rosenbergii | reverse complement strand
AAAAAAAATCCCAATTTACTATGAACCTAGGCCAAGCAAAGGGACTCAGCCCTTCTGTTAAAGATTCAGTTCCATCACTTGTCTCTAATCACTCCTCAGAGAAAAAACACATTGCACGATGATTTATCATTTAAACGCAATGAGGTTTTTTTTATTATATAAAACCATTACTTTTTCTCTGCAAAATAAATACCATTTTGAAATGCATACTTCAAACCCTGTATATGATAAACTGTTAAATTTTTCACAAAAGCAAGTCAACGTTATGATCCTAAGCCTTTTGCGAGACTATCACCTACTGTCCAAAGATCAAACTGACACCTTACCTGGGTCTCAGATGCTTAGAAACAAAATTCATCCAGTAATTGAAACATTCATTTGGTTTAGAAGGCCATACCACGTGCACCAATTCATCTTTGGTAAGGGACAAAATTGGGTTGATCTATACACTACATTTAGAAATGTGATAAGGAGAGAGAGAGAGAGAGAGAGAGAGAGAGAGAGAGAGAGAGAGAGAGAGAGAGAGAGACCCTCTACTGAGATACTATATTACACAGTAAAGCAACTGGCATTTAGCTGCTCCAGGTAAGCTCTGGGGCTTCTATCAAGCAATGAGCACTTTCAACCTATTATTGTTAATTAACATCGGATACAAAACGGGCACTTCAAGGTTATTTCAGCTTGAATAAAAACAAGTAAAAAATGCGCTGCACTTTCTTCGGCGCAATCAAGTTTTCTGTACAGCGTATAATCAAGGCCACCGAAAATAGATCTATCTTTCGGTGGTCTCGGTATAATGCTGCATGAGCAGCAGCCCATGAAACTTTAGCCACGGCCCGCTGGTGGCCTATCCTAAATCATTGCCAGAAGCACGATCATGGATAAATTTAACCTTAAATAAAATAAAAACTACTGAGGCTAGAGGGCTGCAATTTGGTAGGTATGATTTTTGGTGGGTGGACGATCAACATACCAATTTGCAGCCCTCTAGCCTCAGTAGTTTTTAAGATCTGAGGGCGGACAGAAAAAGTGCGGACAGAATAAAGTGCTGACGGACAGATAGTTTTCTTTTACAGAAAACTAAAAAAAAGCAGTATATAAGGGCTCTGTATAAGGCTCCGTCCAGGATAGTTCAGAAAAAAGCTGCCGATAATATAGTAAGAATAAGACTGCCCACCCGATTTTGTCGTAGCCTAAGCTGGCATCGCCGGAAGAAATAATTATCGATACAGATAATACTTATATCATTAAACAATAACGTAATTACCGTGAAATAAATGTTCTTTCTTTATAAGGGAAACAGGAAATATATATATATATATATATATATATATATATATATATATATATATATATATATATATATATTATATATATATATATATATATATATATATATATATATATATATATATATATATATATATATATATATATATATATATATATATATATACAGAGCCTCGATGGCTCAGTCGGTAGAGCAGCGGCCTAGGACTTTGTAGAGGTCCGTGGCGCTGGTTCAAATCCGCAGCCGACTGGTCAGAGAAGACGGACACTTTGCTATCCGTGTAGACACCCCGGGATTACGTATGTGATCAACGGATAGGTTTGCTGAAAGCAAATGGGTGTTACAGACTAATGCACACATAAACAAAGCCACTCCAACATCTTCTAAAAAACATAACAGACACCTCACCTAACCGCCCAGTTCTCCTCGCTGCTGGGAGAAAGGGAGCTGGGGATTGGTACGATACACGTACACTTCGGCCTACCCCAACGCCAAATCAAAAGTCCTTCCAAAAGAAGGCATCGTGCTTACCCCATACAAAAAAAATGGGAAAAAGCACGTTAAAACGAAGAAGAAACGATATATATATATATATATATATATATATATATATATATATATATATATATATATATATATATATATATATATCATGAAGGAGTAACAGGAAAGGCATCCTCATCCTTTAACAGTTTATTGTCAATGAAGACGTTCGCGACGAATCCCAAGTCGCATTTTCAAGGCTATAAAACATAATTTGCTAACATTAATAATTCAAAATACTTTATAATGATATGCTACGGCAACAGCTCTTTACAAAGTAAAAACATTTACAACTAAACAGCACATTCAAAGATAAGTCAATTATAAGTAAAAGGAATCACTAAAATCTCAAAACAACCTATAAATATATATATATATATATATATATATATATATATATATATATATATATACATATATATATATATATATATATATTATATATATATATTATATATATATAGCTAAATACTAAATGAGTAAAAAAAACCCATAAATAATTAACCTTTTGTTACGAATACACGTAGGTTTGGCCTGCAAAGTCAAGCAAACTGAAATAGAATATGTTTGTTGTCCTTGCAGGGTACAATGCTGACATATGAGCACTCACTCATTCTGTTCGTTTTTCGGCCATCATTGTGACCCATGGCCGTTCCTATCAGACGTCCATGTTCCGTTAAAAGTTTTAGTTATTTATGAACTAGATCTGAAGTCCAATGGTGTTCATTCATTCGATACTGACAATAACCACTGCTGCTGCTTCACTGTTCAATAATGAATATGAATTGCAGGAATGGAAGTAAAGCTTGCGTACTTTTTTTATTAGTCAAAGCTTCAGTGCTCTTTTTATTACTCAAAACTTGACCGTTTCTTTTTATCAGTCAAAGCTTGAGTACTTTTTTATTACTCAAAACTTGAGCGCTTTTTTATTAGTCAAAGCTTGAGTACTCTTTTTATTACTCAAAAATTGGGCGCTTTTTTTATTAGTCAAAGCTTGAGTGCACTTTTTAATAGTCAAAGCTTGAGTGCTCTTTTTAATAGTCAAAGCTTGAGTGCTCTTTGTGTTCGTCAAAGGTTGAGTGCTTGTTTATTGTTTCACTGTAACTATTCTTGTTGTGTTCATTGTAATCACTCTTTTATATATACGAGTATTTCGAGTCACGACCAACACAACCTTCACCACTGAAAGTAATGGCCACATCAAAAGACCTCGCGGGATATTTGATCCTGAAGGCCATACGGCTAAAGGCTACCTGGATCGCCTTCCACAAACCTGACCCTCGCGCCTGTTGTCTTTTTTGCTTTGTTTCTTTGTCATTCAATAAATCAATTTTAAAATGCGTAAATTGATAAGAATTTGTTTCGATGTTATTCAATAAACTAACAAATAAAATGCGTAAATTAATAAGTAAATAAGTACAGATTTAATTGTAGTTAAACGATATCGCAAGGTGAGTATTGGTCATCCTTCCAAGTGTATACGAAGACATTTTCACTCTATTACTGCTGAAATCGTTCAGTGAAAAAGAAAATTACATTTGACTTCCAACACTGATTGGATATACTTTATTTTATAAATTCGACATACTTCATGTTATGTTTCTTTCATGTCTGGGCTAGATAAGGGTGACAAGTTGCTAAAAAAAAATGCAAAAAATCTCAAGAACCATCTCATCCAGTAAGTTCAGATACGTAGCAAACCAGTCTTTAGCTGGTCTAAATGACATAACACTCTCACTGAGATAATAACCCCATGGCTCAACCTCTGGAAGGTGTACCGAACAATATAAAACTAAATAAACAAATAACATTCAGCTTGAATGTGACATAACTAAGTTCCTTTACATTTTTTCGGAAACATTCCACCATAGTGACTCACATCATAATGAATCTCCATCATGTACTTGCATACGTTGAGCTAAATCACAACAAATGCAACAAAAAAGATTCAGCAAAGATTACTGGAATCTTTACCAGAAAAGAATAGAAAAGAATTCACGTCTTGTTAGTTAAAGTATACGCTAGTTTTTTACTGAACATCGTGATGCTTAGCTGAGTTATCAAACCTTATGATCATTATTTTTCTCTTGTGCTTCGAATGTGTAGCTTTATAATACCAATGCTGTCGAAACCCCAGTGACTTCATCTATCCTATATACCATTTATACAGCCATATATGTATCGTACAACATGCAAACGCGCAAGAAAATTACGTTTATATCAGCCATTAAATACGCAGATTAATTTTGTTTAGAACGACTTCTGAATGAATTTATTATAAAATTTAGGCGAAAAAGCTAAGAACTTGGGCATTTTCACCTATTTAGCGCTTAGGTTAGTTAAAAGAGTGAGTTGGAGTCGTTGGACATTAAGATCAAGAGACCCAGAAAATAAATGCAATCACATACAAAGATCTAAAGGCGAAACTGTGAGAAATCTACCAAGTTGCACTAAGAATTAACAGTGAGAGCGGCTGGACAACAAGACGGATGAAGGAAGCGGAAATGGATGCGAAGTGAAAGGCTGAAAAGCGGGTGCAGCTAGGGTCCGAAGGAACTCGGCAAATACCCTTTAGTAATGCCTACAGTTCACCTCTTGAAGTGCACTAATGGCAATAACCTCCAACGGCGTAATTCTATCTAGACACAACTGTCATGATCTAAAATCCTTACTAAATATTAGTTAACCATCCAGAGTTCCATTACAATGAAATAACAATGACTTGCAGTACAGAATAGAATAGAATATCGTATTTAGGCCTAAGGCCAAGCGCGTGGACCTCTGAGGTCATTCACCGTTGAAGGGGAAAATTAAGGGTAGAAAGGTTTGAAAGGTGTAACAGGAGGAAAACCTATCAGTTGCAGAGAGGGTGGAAAGAAAGGTACAAGAAAAAGACTTGCAGTATAAAAAGTGCCAACTAAAAGCTCTGGGAAGAACGCTCCTTCATCCCGACAAGATAATTAATTTAATTGGTGAAGGGACACAAGGGCTCTCTAAAATTCTCTTTCATAAATGATTCATTAAAACTGCTGCTACTAATCCATTACCTACAATTAAACAGACGTGCCCCGGAAAATGAAGGGTCACGCGACATTTGTTAATTACGTGGATGGAGAGAGACAGAGCACAAGTCGGTATAAAACAAAGTTAGGTAAAAAAAAAATAAAATAAAGAAATATACTTAGTCAAGACTTGTGGAAGTAGTAATGAACAAAGAAACAACTCTCCGTGACCCTTTTAGCATTCATAAAATTAAGTTCGGAAGAAACGCCGAATGAAAAGAACAATAAATGCAACTGCTTAGGGCAAAAGAAGTTTATCATGGATGCCTTTTTAATAATCATGTTACTAGAAGGCTATTCAACAACAGCTATCATTTTTTATTGCAATTTATTACTGTCGGCTGCAAGTTTCTATTTTCTCTTCCGTACGTTTTCTTTCCAATGTTTTCTCCTTCTCCAATTCCACCTTTCTTACCATAAGACCTCATAGTCACTTTATGCTCATGGTCATACCGCAGAAGGTTCTTTGTGCTGTTTCCAGAAATATGACTCGCGTGCCTTTCGTATCTGTTATTTTGTTTTATTTTCTTAAACATTAGGTCGAAATCCGTAATCCGTCCACAATAAATTTCCTCAACTATGCATTATCTCAGTTTTTTAAATATGAAGATATTAACTTACAATAATTTTAGAACTATCTTATATAACTTTTATTCGAATTTTCATGAGAATTTTTAATCATTTAATAGCTATAGTACACAAGAACTTTCAATTTCATAATGAATTTCTTTTTCACTTCCGAAGTCCTTTGTTATTTAATATTGTCTTGTTGCTGCCCCAGAGAGAGAGAGAGAGAGAGAGAGAGAGAGAGAGAGAGAGAGAGAGAGAGAGAGAGAGAGAGAGAGAGAGTTTTCACAGTGTAATGAGAAAGCTCCGTAATCAGATACGATTTAATGTGCAAATCGTATCTGATTACGGAGGGGGTGACCCAGAATACAATCCCAACCACTACTCTAAAGGTCCAAAAGATAAAATTGGAAGAGCGAAAACTTTATATGAATTCAGTGCTTTAGGAAGTTCTGGATTGGTAACAGAAAGACAAAGGATAATTATTAATGTACTGAATTCAGATTAAATACGCGCACCGAAACAAAGGTACTACATTTAGTAATTATTATTATTATTATTATTATTATTATTATTATTATTATTATTATTATTATTATTATTATTATTATTATTATACTTTCAATAAAAAGTAAAAGGCCTCTGAATTCACTTGCAAGCTCTCACAGAATAACAAAGCTGAATACTCAACCCGTATTTCTGCTTGATAACTGCTTGCTTCTATAGACCAGTGTCTCAACGACTCTGGTCACAACTCCAGAAATAAATAATTTGGACTGAAAAGAAAAAAAATCGGAAAATTCAACAAATACCTTTTATAATACATTCAGTCACTCAATCATGCTTTATATTTGCTCTCACGCCTTACGTGGATTAAACTGTAAAGAAAAAAAAAACTGATAAGAACGGGTAAAAGACTGATGAGAATTAAACCGACCTTATTCGCACGGCAGCCGTGTCGGATATTCATGTTCCTCCTATTCCACAATCTAGAAAGTATTCGGACAGAGAATCCTGTTGGCTGATATGGGAACTAAGGGGTCGACTAACCGCTTTATTTTTCTGAACTTGATTGTAAGTTGTTAATGACTTTCACTAGATGTTCAGAAAATTCATATGTACTGATATTTGCGTGACATTCACATGGAAGGAATATCGTTTCTGACTAACATTGATAGTAAAATAGTAAAATTAATAGTAAAGTGACCAGATTATTTTCCAAAGTGCTGTCTTGTTTTATACTTTTTTCTTTTTATCTGCGCTATATCTGAGTCAGCTTCAGTACGTACGTAAAATGGAACCTCCTTCCTTCTTGTAAGTGGAAATACCCAAAACTGGACAACGGTAAAAGGTAACTTGCAACTTTTTTTAAATTTACAAAACTCTGAATCCTTTATTTTCACATTATTACATTGACATCCTTTTCGGTTAGACGGGTGTGAAGTTAGTAGTAGATTTATAATCAACAGTTTGATATGTGCTCATTCGTTAACCGACGGTCTTTTGTATAAAATCACTTCAATTTCAACAGGTTTGGTGTCATTTCAAAGCTTGGCAACTCTCGATCTCATTTCTGCTATCGACTGATATACATCAATTGAACATTTAAACCCGTTACAAAACAACACAAACAACAGAATGGCAGACAACAATCAACAGGCTCTAACTAGCAGGTGCAGTACCATAAGTACTTCCATAGCTAATCGTTATACATACGATTTGATTTGACATTATGACATTTACGATGTCAAGCCAGGGAAAGGGGGCCTTAAGACAACTCGCCTCTAAGACAGTGAGAAGACGGAGTTGGAGAGATTTGAAAATAAAAGAGATGAAATACAAGGGTCTAAAGGTGGAACTGGAATGTAGAATGGAATATAGAATTTAGGCGCAACTGTGAGGAGGAGATGGATGGTAAGATGGAAGAAAGAGAATGTAAATGGAGGTGCAGTGAAAGGAATGAAAGGGGTTGCCGCTAGGGGCCGAAGGAACGCTGCAAAGAACCTTAAGTAATGCCTACAGTGCATGAGCTGCACTGACGGCATTACCCCCCTACGGAGTAAAGGTGGAACTGGGAGGAAATACCGCAGTTGCAATAATAAGTAATAGTTACAGAGGTTGGACAGCACGCTGGAGGAAGCGAGAATGGAGGTATGAAAAGAGGCTAAAAAGGGTGTGGTTAGGGGTCGAAAGGGGTATAATTATTATGAAACGCCAAAGTGAAATATTAAGATAATTTAGAGCATAACGTGCCCTTGCAAGATGGCTATTAACAGAGGTTTTTTTGTCACAATTATGATCTAGAATTTTAATTTTATCCCATAAGTTTCCTCACTAATTTTTCTGTAAGGTACCTCTACTTGTCATTTTTCAATATATAAGAAATTCAATAAATAAATTTCTCCTGAGAATACCACCACCAATAATAAAAAGCAAAGAAGAATGATTAGTGCAGTGAGTAAATGTTCAAGTTCATGTGTATACCAGTGTCTAGAATCGAGCTGCTTTAGCACCTTATGTGCAACCCCCTCGATTCCTTAATTACGCTACCTAAATCTGTGTAAGTAACCAATGCATTCTCGTTTGCGGACGGAGTTGCTAGCTGTGGAATCATCTGTTCACCCCTGTGCTTGTGCCATGGTTATAACCACTGACCCTCACCCAACAGTGTTCTGCGAAGTGGATTTTCCCCCCATTTCTGTTATTGTGTAAATTACTGTAGATTTAGTTATTCAACAGGAATGTTTCACCTGTCTGGTTTTGCAAATTCCCCATTCTTCTGATTTTGTTTGTTAAATGTGAATGTAAGTGATTTTAAGTGAAACCAAGTGTTTATCTGAACTTTCCCTCTTGAAGTAAACCCCTCAGCTTAATTTTTTCTTATGATGTTTACCTGAATCCACACCTGCAGTCAAAACTGAAACCCCCCCATGTTAAGTTCCATATTCTTCCCAAGGTAAAAATCTAATACTGACGTCCTTGCTCAGGACTTACAGTCCCTCCTTCAGGTAAATCTCTAATATTGGTGACCCTTGCTCAAATTCTTGTAGCCTTGCAAGGTGCAGGATCATTGCACACCTGTAACCTCCTGCAAGCTATCAGCTACTAGCTTCACTAAAGCTGGATACAAGACGGAGAAACGAACCTTTTAGCGTAAAATCCCCATTACAAGCAGAAGTGAACAGGTTTCCACAGCGTAAGTACGTTATTTTATTTTGTGTTAGGTGGGAACCAAAATCGTGACTGTAAGAGCTGTTAGGGATGTTAGACCATGTGCATGCTCCACAAATAGGTCGCAGAGAGAAGAGAGAGTGTCAGTCATCCGAAACAGAAGCTTTTGGTGCTATCGCATGTTAGCCTGCATGTTTTCAGTGCTAGGATAGCTAGGCAGTGAAGTGATAAATCAAATGATATCTACTGAAACAGTGCATTATTTCCTCTCCCTGGTGTTCCTGACAATCTGCAGTCCGCCATTTTAGTTAGGCAACACAGTTAGCTGAACAATGAATTTGCGCCCAACCAGCAAATTTCGCTTACTGGCCTCCTCTCTCTCTTGATAGCCTTAGCGTTAGTGCAAGAAATTAAAATAAAGTTCCACGACTCCTGAAATCGTCTTTGAGACAATTTTATTATTCGCGTACCTCATTGAAGGCCATGTGAGCCCAAAAATCTTGTACATGAAAGAATCGCTTTCTTAAATCGTTACTATTGCAAGTGCAAGAAAAGCACATGTGTAAAATTCATTCCCTTAGCACGAGTCATAAAAAGTCCGTAAAACCGAGCGAAATCCATGCTTATTAAAACACACTCAGTAGATGGTAGGGGAAAGAATTCCCACAATTGTTTGGCCGTCTCATAAAGTCCCGCACAGCTTTTTTTTGCTCAGACGGCCACATGATTTCGCATGTGGCGAACCAGTCAAAACATTTGACTCAGTACAAGTAAACACGACCCTCGTGATCATGTGCTCGTCAGGTCTCTGTAGAGTGACAGTAAATTCTTTGCGCACGTGACCTAGGCAAATATAACTTTGCTTATGCATAGTAGATTTAAGATTGTTGTACTTGTCATATTCTGCCGCATTAAATCTTACTTGCCTCGAAATAAGCTCGTTTTTTCCTCATCACATTTTATGCAATTGCACTTTACTGAAGACGCCAGCTAAATTAATTTAATCACACACCTAGTGCGTAACCTATGAAGCTATGTGTTTCCCGCTTATCTAAAGGGTAAATTCATTTAAGAAATTTCCATATAAGCCTTCCATCCTTGCCCCGGGCCCTAAGCGTTTCTCATCCAACAAAGCCCTCCCCTAAGGCTTACACTATCGATTTCTTTTATATTTTACTACATTTTGGAACACGTGCAAACCCTAAGTTCCTCGGAACCCAAATAACCGTGTTCAACACACACAAACCCTAAGTTCTTCAGAATCCAAATAACTGCATTTACACGCATAGCCGTAAGTTCTTCAGAACCCAAATAACCATGTTCAATGTGCATAAACCCTAAGTTCTTTGGAACCCAAATAACTGTGTTCAACACTCACAGCCCTAAGTTCTTCAGAGCCCAAATAACCACGTTCAACATGCACAACCCTAAGTTCTTTGGAACCCAAATAACCGCATTCAACACACACACGCGCTCTAAGTTCTCCGGAACCCATGCAACTGTGTTCAGCAAGCACAAACCCTAAGTTCTTCAGAACCCAAATAACTGCATTCAACACACACAACCCTACATTCTTCAGATCCCAAATAATCGCGTTCAACATGCACTACCCTAAGTTCTTTGGAACCCAAATAACTGCAGTCAACATGCACAACCCAAAGTTCTTTGGAACCCAAATAACCTTGTTCAACACGCACAAACCCTAAGCTCTTCAGAACCCAAATAATCGCATTCAACACAAATCCTAAGTTCCTCGGAACCCAAATAACCTCGTTGAACATGCACAACCCTAAGTTCTTTGGACCCCAGATGACCACGTTCAACATGCACAACCCTAAGTTCTTCAGAACCCAAATAACCACATTCAACATGCACAAACCTGGTTCTCTGGAACAAAATAAAAGCGTTCAACATGCACAGACTTAAGTTCTCCAGAACAACATAACAGAGAGAAGCCAGGGAAGAACAGGAAAGAGTGGAAAAGAAGCCAGGGAAGAACGAGAAAGAAGCCAGGGAAGAACGAGAAAGAAAGGAGAAGGAAGCCAGGGAAGAATGAGAGAGAGTGGAGAGGGAAGCGGGGAAAGACAAACAAAGGGCCCATGAGCTACAAATTGCCCAACTCAGTGCCACTAGACCCGTTGAACCCTCTCCCCAGACAACTATCAGCAGTGTAAATACCCTGATCCAACCCTGGAATGAAGAAGAGCCCAAAGCCAGGCTTGGCCACATAGCGAAGGTCCTCTCGACATACTTGCCGGCCCCCTGCTGAAGTGGCACTGATCTTGGGAAAGCATCTGGGCGGAAAGGGCGCTGCTGCTTTCTGTTTCCTCGCCACAGATGAGCAGGGAAACCTCGCAGGGGTTCGTCAGGCCATCATGAAGGCCTACGAGATTACCCCCAAGCGATGGAGATAACGTTGGCTTGGTTGGCCGAAGGAGGTGGGCCAAACCTGGTCCGAGTGGGTGTACCACAAGACCAGGGCTTTTAAGAGGTGGCTGGAGTTCCTGAGCATCATCACAATGGAAGACGTCCTCAAGCGGTTCCAAATTGAGGATTTCTTCTACTACGCCCTGCCTGCCCTCGCCACCTATCTCTTCACGTAAGTTACCAAGACGGTCGTTGAGTGCTATCACTTGGCTGATGGCTGGAACATCTATCATCCTCACATAAGCTCTCTGGGCCGCAAGATCTGGCCCCCTGCTCTAACCCCCGGTCAACCTACGCCTCAAAAAAAGCTTGCATGTGGCCATTGTCATAAATTGGGGCACTCCACTGAGCAGTGCTCCCTGAAGGCTGAGAATCAGCCAGAAACTCCCTCTGAGAATCAGCTAAGAACTCCCTCTAAGTCCCCAAATGGGACCATGCCCAAACAAGCCACGTCTGGCTCCTGGATGAACAACAAAGGGCCTGCTTCCTCCACTGGGGCAGTGCCCAGCAGAGATTACAGCAATAATTATTGCACCACTTGTAAGGTTTATGGGCATTTCGCCCTATGGGCAAAATGCCCAACTTAAACAGCTAAACATGCCACTGACCTAGCAGTTACAAATCCTAAAACCTTAGGCCCTCCTGCCGAGGGTCCCATATCTGTGGCACCTCCTCGAGGTAGCTACCCAGCCCACTAAGTCACAGCATTCGATGACACTTGTGTCCAAATCTCCCTCATAAGGGAAGATGAGGTCCCCTATGGGGCCACTATTGACAGACATCAACTTGTCACCATCGAGGTTATAAATCAGATAAAGATGATTCTCCCCACCGTCCAATTGAGGGTCACAAGACCCCACATACCTAAAATCTGCATTCTTCCAGTAACCACTTACCTTCCTGGAGGTTATGACCTCCTCCTGGGACAGGATTTACGGTCCCCTCCAAATTTACGAGAATCCAGACGTCCTAACCCCTCCAAAACTCAATCAAGCACTAGAGTCCTCAAGGACCCACCTTAAACCCGCTGCCAGTGCCACTTGCATGCCCTGAGCAGTGCCAGCCCTGACCGTCAAGCCCCTGACAAATCTAATTCCTGTGCCAGGCCCTGCCCTAATGCCAGTGCCTGAGCACACCACAGATCTCCCTCCTAGAGATCCCAATTTTGCCTTAAACCCACTGCCAGTGCCACTTGAGCGCCTTGAGCAGTGCCAAGCTCCGTCCGTCTTGAGCAACGAGCATTTACCAAATTCAATCATAATGCCAGGCCCTGCCCCAGTGCCAGTGCTAAGGCGCACCCTTAATCTCCCTTCTGAAGATCCCAAACTTGACTACAAACCTCTGCCAGTCCCACTTGAGTGTTCTGGACAGTGCCATGTTCCATCCATTGCAAACGTCGAAGAAATTCCAGAATTGATTCCTGTGCCTGGACCTGCCTTAGTGCCAGTGACAGATCTTCCTTTGAGAGATCCCAGTCTGGATTGCCTCTCTTCCCCCGGCTTGACACCGCTACCAGTGCTGGTACGAGAACCAACCCAAAATATTCTCTGGTCCCCTCTGGATTCCTCTGACCACAGCAGAAGCTCACCCAAAGGTGCAGCCTCGCAACCCGTGCCTGAGCTGGTCATTGTGACCTGCGAGTCTCTCACACCCACCACGACCTCTTCCTCTCTTTCCCAGTCCTCCGCAGACTCGATTATGAGTAAGGATTCTGCCATATCTGAACTGGCCGATGAAATCAAGGAACTGCGACGACTCATGGTAGAGCTTGCAAAGAATGCACCTGATTCAGCTGCCAAAGAAGCCGGAACAGGTGGCACTCACATATCTTCCCCCTGTCTTGGTTCCGCCAAGTCCTCCTGCGACATCAAGACACCAACCTCAGAGAGGGCCAAGGAAGAAAGGTCAATGGCATAGAAGCTTCAAGTAGCCTAAAAGAGTGGATGAGTTCTCCTCACACTTGTGCCCTCCAGCACAGTGCCTCACATTTATCTTATCAGGAACTTTGGCACTTCTATCCAGAGGAGGATGCCAGGTTTCTTTCCCTGTTCATTTTCTTTATGACTTTGAAATTTAATTTCTCCTAGCAATGTTTCCTTTTATAAATTTGATCATTTTTTTCTCTTTTCCTTCAAATTGACTGATTTGATATTTTCTCGGCAACCTTGCCATTTCATGAATCCTTTTGTAAAGTCTTATAACGGCTCCTCACTTTTACTTTGCCTCCCACTCTGCCAATACAGGTGCAAATTGCCAGGTGTTCCAGTAATTCAAGTCCTTTGACTTCCCTTTCATGCCTATAAAAACATGGTACATTTTAAATTTTATATAACAGTCATTAGTCCCTCACCATATGAGTACCAACCTGGCACAGTGTCATTACCATAGATATTGACAGATGCTCCTGCCAGAGGAGTCGCACCCTCTGACTACCTTCATCACATCAACTGGCCCCTACCTGTGTAATGTGATGCCCTTAGGGCTAAAGAATGAACCTAGCCATTTTTTTTATATGCTAAGGAATATAATACTGGCATATTGATTGAAAATTTTCTTTAACAGTCACTACTTACTCTTGCATCTGTCATTTATTTCCCTTTGTTATTGTAAATCTCGAGTCATCAGCTTGCAAAACTTGCATAAATTACACATGTAATTGTAGATCACGTGCGTAGATAAGTGCTACGAGATACCCGCGATGTTCAGTGCCACATCTAGCACAGTGCCTCTGTGTATAAGTACCACCTAACATAAGCCCACATATACTTTGTTGTAATGCCTCATCAAGGCAAACTAACCGCATGACTTCAACATCAAGGAATTGACCTTTGTTGTAATGCCTCATCAAGGCAAACTAACTGCATGACTTCAACATCAAGGAATTGACCTTATCATTAAGTGCATGAATAATCTTAATATTTACCTTAGAGTCAATGGTCTAACCCTACTTTTACATTGTCATTCTAATTCATGATATACTGAGTTGTCAATATTTTTACTTTAAGAATGATATAATGCTGCTGTAGAGTAGCAACAAGATTAAGTTTAATAACTGCATTTCCAGCAGCTGAAGATTCTGCATTAAGGTACATTTTATAAAAAATTAATTTGCACTTGATGAACTACCAGAATTT
The DNA here is from genome assembly GCF_040412425.1 of Macrobrachium rosenbergii. Classification (NCBI taxonomy): domain Eukaryota; kingdom Metazoa; phylum Arthropoda; class Malacostraca; order Decapoda; family Palaemonidae; genus Macrobrachium; species Macrobrachium rosenbergii. The sequence continues at coordinate 45,695,214 of NC_089765.1, read as the reverse complement.
CTAAGTTAAGATCTTAGTGAGATTAAAAGGGGGAAGTAAAGAGAGATAATTGCTTATTCAGTCGAGTTGGCTTATCCGTAGACATTCAGACCCAACTTAAGGTGTGGAATGTCAACTTGAATGGGGAGGTGTCACGAATATATGTCACCTCTCCCTCTAAGAGTGCAATGATACACCACATCAACTTAATTCACTTTTATTCAATCAAAATAAAGGTAGTCGCGTTAGTAACACCAATGACTAACGAAGACAGGTAGTAAGAAAACATCACCCCTTCCTGGAAGAATCTCTCATTCCTCATCCCTTAAATAATCTTTTAATCTTTTTCCATGACCTAGTGACTGCTCGAGCCTTTCTTCTTGGTACTGCCTTTTGAGACCAAAAGAGAAAGCTGACCACATGGTTCCCATATGGCTCACACATGGCCAGGCAATACAGAAAAAGGACTGCCAATCGAGTGACGATAACACCACCTGGAATGAGGAAAGATGTGATCCTTACAAGGGTATACAAGGGTAAACAATGGCCCCCCGTCCTCTCAGACCTCGGGTAACCAGAAAAATGCCCGGCCCTGGACTCAAGACACTTGTCCCTTTTCTTATCCACTCCTTCACAGCCCTGATTCTTCCCATGTGGCTGCATTGAGCCTGAGGTTCCCTGTCTCTGAAGGAAAGGTAAAGTACCCAAAGTGAGATTTTGAATCAGTCACAAATCTATTATTCTTCTACTGAATTTATTTTCCTTTCCAAAGTGCGATCTTTTCACTAGATCTGAAGTGATTAGTACAGTGAGTAAATATTTAAGTTCATGTGTATACCAGTGTATAAAATCGAGTTGCTTTGTCACCTTATGTGCAACCCCCTCGATTCCTTAATTACGCTACCTAAATCTGTGTAAGTAACCAATGCATTCTTGTTTGCAGACGGAGTTGCTAGCTGTGGAATCATGTGTACACCCCTGTGCTTGTGCCATGGTTATAACCACTGCCCCTCACCCAACGGTGTTCTGCGAAGTGGATTTTCCCCCCATTTCTGTTATTGTGTAAATTACTGTAGGTTTAGTTATTCAACAGGAATCTGTTTCACCTGTCTGGTTTTGCAAATTCCCCATTCTTCTGATTTTGTTTGTTAAATGTAAAAATAAATGATTTTAAGTGAAACCAAGTGTTTATCTGAACTTTCCCTCTTGAAATAAAGCCTTCAGCTTAATTTTCCCTTATGATGTTTACCTGATTCCACACCTGCAGTCAGAACTGAAACCCCCCATGGTAAGCTCCATATTCTTCTCCAGGTAAAAATTTAATATTGACGTCCTTGATCAGGATTTACAGTCCCTTCTTCAGGTAAATCTCTAACACAATATATATATATATATATATATATATATATATATATATATATATATATATATATATATATATATATATATATATATATATACGTACATATATGAATAATTACGAAAACACTCCGTGTACACCAGGTAAAGAAACAAGATCTGGTGGTGAATAATTCTAGACAGGTGCTTTCCACATTTCCCAAGCTCTACCAAGAACTCAGCTTAAAGAGTTAAATTTGCCATGCTCTGAATGCTCTTACAGTTCCTCAATACTGTATTGTGTTTTGTTTTAATACATCTGAAACCCTCAATCACAATAACCGGCCCCCACCCAGTGCGTTCGGCGATAAGTAACACGAATTTGATGTTGCAACGAAGGATTCAGTTTTTAAGCCTTAATCAGGTGAACCTTGCCGTGCGAATGGAAGCACTAGATGAGTTACTTGGGCGCGGCTGCTTTGGAAATAGCGAGTACGACAGTACACACATGCATATATATATATATATATATATATATATATATATATATATATATATATATATATATACATGTGTGTATATGTTTATATATTTATATATGCATACATACATACATACATACATACATATATATATATATATATATATATATATATATATATATATATATATATATATATTTATATATGTATATATATATGTATATATGCATACATACATACATACATACACACACACACACATATATATATATATATATATATATATATATATATATATATATATATATATATATATATATATATATATATACAGATACGTGTGTTTGTGTACACTGCATATACATTATATATATATGTATATATATATATATATATGTGTGTGTGTGTGTGTGTGTATGTATGTATGTATGTATAATCTCAGAACTTAAGATACGGAGGTTATCAAGCTGATTACCAAGTTCCAACTGAACATCTGCATGTCAGTGCATCGATAAATATAACTGAAGGTCAAAAGTAAAGAGAAATCTTCATTGTGAATTAATATCAAGGACATTCAATAATACTTAAAACATTACAATGAAAATTACGCAACTGATTTGCCCAACACCAGTAAATGAAGCATTTTTAGAACCACAATCATTAACAGAGCGAACAATTTTATTCATCCGAAATGCCACGCAGCCATGAGGATCATTTCTGCATTTTAAGAGCTGTCACGAGTAGAGCATCAGTGATCAATCAGTAATTAGTATATATTCAATACATACCCGTAACATCTGAGGATGCTTAAGGGACATACCGGACACCGATAGTCACTCATGAAACAATCTCATTTTCTGTGTACGACAAAAAAAAAAAAAACCTTTCTTTTCATCTGTATTTGGGAACTTAGGCCTAAGTGTCAAATCTTTGTGCAGGTTACTATAAGAAAAGAGGGGAGACCTTTCCCGAACTCTCTTTCTCTCTCTCTCGCACACACACAATCACTGCAAGGTCCGCATGAATCTTTTAATAAGGCCAATAAAATGAGCGCCCGCACCAAATTCTCCGTAAATGTTGCTTATTTTCTCCTCCGGTTCACAACTGAATTACACGAAACTTTCTCACAAACCCCAACGGCCTATTTCATCCGATTACAGCCCGAAGTTGCTCTCGAAAAAGAGAAAGTGAACGAAGCCTATTGAAGATTTTATATAGTTTCCGTGACGGTTTATTCCCTCACATGATTAACTCTCAAAAAAAAGAAAAAAAAAAAGACAGAGCATGCATGATCACTTGCAAACCATAGAAGCCAAGTACACCAACTTCCACATTTCTTAGGGAATTATACGGTTGGACGACTCTCTCTTCTACTTCGAAGCATAGGAATTCTCTTTCTACTTCTCTTTTCCTTGGCTCTCCTAACTTTTCTTCCACTAAAATGCTGGTCCATAGTTTCCTTCGTGGTTAAGCCCTGCCTTTCCTTCCTTGTATTTTCGTCTTTGGCTCCTTTCACTTGAATAACCGTTTTGAAACATATTACCCGCTTTGGACTCCTAAGGTCTGTTGCATGTTTCTTCGAGTAAAGTACCTAGTCCCATGACTAAGTTCCCACAGATGGTGCATGGAGCTTGGTTCTGCCTTTTACTTACACACTTGCGCTCGCGCACACTCAGCGTTTTCATAATCAAGATTCTTGGAAAACTTTTTGTATAAAAATTGCAAGATCATTCAAAATCAGGGAAATTATTATTATTATTATTATTATTATTATTATTATTATTATTATTATTAAGCAAACATTCATTTAGAACAAGCTTAAAAGGTCTCTACATTGCAAATAAGTTTTCATAAAATAAAAGGTGGCATGTCTGAAAAAAGGAAGAAAATCCCAATTACAGAGGTGTTTACTTAAACACCTAGGGTAAGGTTGAAACCAGATGGAATCCAGGGAGAATGAAGACATGAATTTAACGTTAATATGCTACTATTCTGTGACTTGCCTGTTACGTTACCTTATCATCAGTTATTCCCAAAAAGTTATGAAAATTAACCTCTTTCATTTCACTGTCATCCTATCAACATTCATGGCTTCTTCCCAGTTCCCACATTACTTTATAACCTTACTCTAGCACACATTTACCATTACACAACAGTTTTATACCAATCACTTCCTACTCACACCTACTTCCTTCTACAAACCTCACGCTGTTCTCCCGAGATCATTCTTCCGTCGTCGGTCTTAATTTCTTGATTAAAATTCTACTATCCGTCTCCCCCTGGAAACGACATAATATTTTGTCCACATCATTCTTTGGAACCCTTCCATCACCCACACACCCCTTACAAACCCTGGTCAGTCACTAAATACCTCTGCTACCGCAACATCTTGCCCGCAATCCCTTCAACTCCTTGTCTCCCCATTCCTCAACCTCTTAATTACTCTCTTTACATCTTCAACGGTTTTTCCAAATTCATTTCCAAACTTGCCACTACCATTTCCACTCTTTTACCATTCAGCAAGGCCCCTTTTCTATTTAAAGTATTCAACAAATCTTCATAATACTAATTCCACTGACCCCGGAACATGTTCAGTTCAGAGAGCATCTCTCCATTTGCATCTTTTACTCTGGGATCTATCTGTTCATTAGCCTTTCTCTTTAAGTTTACCTCTTGTGCAGTAATTTCATCCTCCCTGAAGTTCTTACTTACCATCTCTCCTCTATTTGTATCACCCACTTTCTTTCCATTTTTAACTTTCTTCTTGATAATGTTTCCATCGCCTGCAAATAACATTGCTTTTTCCCTTCACTCTGCAGTTCATTTCCTGTCACGAACACACACATACACACACGCTCCTCTTCACCAGACTATACCGATCCCAACAAAAGCAAAAAGTGAAAAAGAAATTCTTCGAACTGCATCGTGAAATCAAAAGAAACTGTTATTTGTGCTCATTCAAACACTCCCGCCTACTCTCTCTTTTCATAAATGAAATATAATATCGCATCGACTGCCATGTCTCGTTACGGGACAGACTGAGTCAATCTTGACTTCACACAATACTCTGTATCTACGTACTGGGATGTTATATCATCCAAGAGCAATGACTTCGAGCTCTGATGCTGTTGTTATTTACGGCGGTTATTACAACACACTCGAGATTCCATCGTCGTGCATTTTTAAAGGGCAAATATTTCTCTCCAAAAGGCCGTTACATTTTAATATTGGCCATCACTTTCGCAAGCGCCCGACCGTGGAAAATTTAACCCGGTAGTTATTTCCACGTTTGCATAGAAATAAATCGGTTATGAGGACGCTTGCGATTTTAGGAGAAATATTATCATATTCGTTCCAGGGTCATTTACCTATAACTCATATGCGGGTCAAAATAAGGTCCAACTAGATTCAATTTTCGTATATATCTTTAGTACATAAAAAGAGACATTAAACTACGATTACGCTACTTACAAAGCAGATGATTTCACTTTGATAAGCCCCATAAACAGCCAAGGTAAGACATGTAAATTAAGTGCAGCAACGTCAAAACTGAAAGTAGCAAATTCACAGAGCAAAATACAATAAATAGATTGATAGACAAATAGATAAATAAATAAATAAAATAGGCACACCAGCTTCTAAACTAAATTTCAAAAGCGCAGAATCTGTAGGAGAAATAAGCCATACATAAGGAGACCTCTTCCTCGTAATAGGAACAATAGCCATAAATTAGTAACCCTGCTTCCGTGTATGACAAAAATACTGATCGACCAGGAAACTGTAAGTAAAAAAAAAGACACCCGTAAAAGAACTAAATTCTTAATCGACTACTTTTTGACACTTGTGAGTACTGTAACTTTTCAACATACATAAAGCACATACTAAAGAGAAACAGATATTGTCATTCTGCATAAAATCCCTCTAAAAAAATTTCATACCTGAATATTACAATGATTTTTCAAATTTAAAGATCACAAAACTAGAGCTAATCATAACTATTAAGAGAAAAAAATATCGACTGTGACCTGAATTCTTCTGAGTTGCTTGGTATCACTGAGTTTAGTAGAAATTTTATAGGATTGAAATTCAAAATTTTAAACTCCTCTTCCATAAAATATTGATGAAATAGGATATTCATTATGTTACCCTCCATATTTTTTAGAACTTTGTAAAAATAAAGTAAAAAAAAAATATTACAATCCAACCAGTGTTAACAAAGAACTAAAGAAGATTCTCTGTTTACCATATCATCCTAATTTCATTCCTGCAGTACCTATTTTAAAAACTATTGATATTAACTTAGTATTTAAATATGATAATATTTTGAGAAGTAAACTAATTAAGAATAGCCCACCGAATTCAAACAATATTGTATACAGTATTCCTTGCAAAGAATGTAATCACATTTATATTGGTCAAACATCAAAAGGACTAAAAGTAAGAAGCTCCCAACGTAAATATGCCATTTCAAGAGGTTTATCAAATAATGGCATTATGGATCATTGGCTTAAGACAGGCCATACGATGAACTGGTATAAGTCAACGGTTATCTACAAGGTCAACGACCATCGGAAAAGAAATCTGCTAGAGACTGTATTCATTGAAGCTGTGAGAGAGGTGCGAAATAATGAGCAGGGAGACAAGTACTGTTGATTTATTGATGAAAATCAGCTGCTTATAAAGCGGGATGTGGACATCTGCGTAGTTTGCAGAGACTGCAGGTACAAGGATTTACAGGTGACCTGAGTCAAACTAGTTCCTTAAAAACAGGACAGGTTCATACAGAGAACATAGTGATAAACAATGTCTGACATATGAAATAAATAACTTGTTACTTGTACATAATACATGATTACTTGGAAAGACAACATATACACAGTTTACAATTGTGATGATAATTATATATTCTGCTCGACCTTAGGTCAGGGAAAGGCACCACAGAAAATGGGATGTTCTCCACAGAGAACGCATTGAGTGGGGACTTTACAATACTTCCCCCCCCAAAGACAGGTAACGTCTGATTAAACCAGGTATCTCCTGGGGCGACGAAGGGGGCCTCTCTTTCTTGATGTTAACTGGAGAGGGTGGTTGTCTTCCCCAATGTCTTCTGCAGTGGTTTGTTGGGGTGCATTTCCATCAGGTTTCTGGGTTTTCCGGGGATGCCCTCGCCTTCTCTCTGAGGCCGGGGTTGTTTGAGGGACTGCCATATCCTGCAGGAGGTCTTGGGGTCCGCCTCCATTGCCCCCCTCCAGGAATGCGGGTTTGAGACGATCTATTCACACCCAGTCTTCCCGCCCATGGACGGATTTTCAGAATGCCTTCTTGTTCCTTTCTAGTACAAGGAAAGGTCCCCTGTAGGGCCTAGTCAAGGGTGGGCGTACAGCGTCGTCCCTGACGAAGACGTGGGTGGAGGAGGACATCTTGGGGGGCATGAAGGGGGACGTCCTGTCGGTGAATGTCTTTTGGCAGGGGGAGAACTTTCCAACTCTGTCTTGGAGCCCCTGCATTCCTATGTCGTCCCTGTTCTCCGCAATGAGTTCCCCCAGGACTACCAGAGTCCCCCCATAGACTTTTTCTGCTGAGGAGGGGTCGCCGTTGGCTCTGGGGGCGGTCCTCAACCCGAGGAGGACCCAGGGCAGCTGGTACTTCCAGTTTTCAGAGGAGCAACTAGCCATGAGGGACTCCTTCAGAGACCTGTGGAACCTTTCCACCATTCTGTTGGCTGCAGGGTTGTAGGCGGTGGTGAGTGGTCCCCATTAGACATGCCAGGGCGGCCCACAGCTTGGACAGGAAAGTGGGTCCCCTGTCTGTTATGTCGTCCGGGACACCAAACCTGCTGATCCAGCTGGAGAGGAGGGTTTCTGCACTTGCACTGGAGGTGGCTTCTTCCATGGGCATAGCTTTGGGCCACCTGGTGGAGCGGTCGACGACCGTCAGTAGGTATCTGGCTCCTCCTGATGGGGGAAGAGGTCCTACTACATCGACGTGGATGTGCCCAAAATGTCTCTTTGGCTGGGGGAATTCACCCACTCCTGATTCAGTGTGCCGCCCCACTTTACTTGTCTGACACTGCATACATTGTCTTGCCCAGGCCGTCGCGTCTTTCCGTATGCCGTGCCAGATGAACTTCTCCGTCAGCAGTCTGGCTGTTGTCCTTCCAGAGGGGTGGGATAGGCTGTGGATGATGTTGAAAACCAGCCGACGTCTGGGGGAGGGTACCAGGGGTGGGGGCATCTGGTACTGACATCACTCAGCAATGTTGATCCTCCTGAGCCGAAGGGCAAGTCCTTCCACTTCAGCAACGTGACGGCTGTGCAGTAGGTTGGGGTCTCAGGGTCAGAAGCTTGTTCACAGGTGAGGTCCTCGTAATCGATCCCGAGCTGTACGGAATCGATCTCAACCCTTGAGAGGGTGTCAACTACTGGGTTCTTCCTGCCGGGGAGGTATTTGATGGTGCAGGTGAACTCCGCGATGGCTGCGAGGTGCCACTGCTGCCTAGAAGACCGTGCGTTCGCCCAGCTTTGTGAAGGCATGGACCAGTGGCTGGTGGTCGGTCCATATTGTGAAGGGCGTCCCCTCCAGGAGGACCTTGAAGTGCCGTACCACCTGGTATGCTGTGAGGAGTTCTTGGTTGAAGTTGCTGTAGCGGGACTCGGCTGGGTTTAGCCTCCTACTGAAGAAGGCAATGAGCTGAGGGGTCCCTCTGATGACCTGTTCCAGGATTGCTCCGCAGGCGACATTGCTGGCGTCCGTCATCAGCTAGAGGGGAGCGCTGGGGTCCTGGTGGGCCAAAGATGTTACTTTGGCGAGGGAGGCCTTCATCAGGAGGAAAGCCTTCTGCTGGTTGGGGGCCCCACTAAGGTCTTTGGATGTCCCTTCAGGACCTCCGTCTGGGAGGCCATGGTGTGAGCAATCCCGGGGATGAATCTTCTGTAGTAGTTGACCATCCTGAGGAATTCTTGTAGGACCCTGATGGAGGTAGGGGTGGGGAACTTCTCGACAGCTTAGACCTTCAACGACATGGGGCGTCCAGGATATCTCATGGCCCAGGAACTCCACCTTCTCAACGCCGAAGATGCATTTGTCAAACCTAACGACGAGGCCACTCTCCTGCAGGCGCTGCAGGACCTTCCGGATGTGTCGCAGGTGTTCCTCCCAGGATCTGGAAAAGATTAGGATATCGTCGATGTAGCAGACGCAGAAGTTCAGGTCCCCCAGAATGCTGTCCATCAACACCTGGAAGGTCGCGCCCGCGTTCCTCAGGCCAAAGGTGGAGAAGGCGAAGATGTGCGACCCGAAGGGCGTGACGATGGCAGTCTTGGGGATGTCCTCCAGAGCTACTGGGACCTGAAAATAAGATTTTAGTAGGTCCATTTTGGAGATCCTGGCCCCGTGGAAAGAGGCCGTCAGGTCCTGCATGTTCGGCAGGGGGTAGTGGTCCAGTTCTGTTGCCAGGTTCAGCCACCTGTAGTCACTGCAGGGCCTCCAGGTGCTGTCTGCTTTCTGCACCAAGTGAAGAGGGGAAGCCCATGGGCTGGGAGCCTTTTTGCATGTGCCCATCCTTTCCATCTCTGCAAAGGCCTTTTTGGCCTCCTCAAGGCGCTGCGGGGGAAGCCGTCGGTACTTCCCGTGCGTCGGGGGCCCCTTCGTCTTGATATGGTGTATATCCCATGTTTGGCAGGAATCCCAGGCATCAGACGGAGCTCAGGTTTGAAGACCTCCAGGAACTCCTTCAGGAGGGAACCATACTGGTGGAGCGTGATGAAACAGATAACGGGCTCCCTGGGGCCTGGCGACAAGGGCTGGGACTGGCAGGACTGGGTGTCTAGCAGGCATCTGCGGCCGACGTCGACTGCCAGACTGAAGTGGGCGAGGAAGTCCACCCCCAGGAGTGGAGTCCTGACGTCCGCAATAATGAACTCCCAGCTGTACCTCCAGCCAAGGATGGAGATCGACAGGAGCTTGGTGCCACAGGAGAGGATGTGGGACCCATTTGCGGCCGTCAGGCAGGTAGTCGGGTCCGGCGGACGTCTGCAGTCCTCTCCTGAAGGTGGAAACACCGAACGCATGGCTCCAGTGTCGACCAACATCATATTGCCGGAGATCGCGTCGTGGACATAGAACGTTACTGGTAAGGGACTCCTGGGTATTTTTGTTGTTGCTGCCACGGCGCCCTTTGGGGTTGGTCGCCGCCTCCTCCGTTTTCTGAAGGGAAGAAAGGGCAGGAGGCTTCACACCTCTGGGCTGCTCTCCCGAACCTCCGGTGGAAGTACCACAGTCCAGGCCCTTCCCTCTTCTGCTGGTGGGACGACCTTTTCTGCGCAATGGAGTTGACGGGCTCGGTGGTGGGGTCCTCCGGCAGGAGGCAGTTGACAGAGTGTGCAGGCGTGGTCTCCCGCTTGGCTGCCTTCGTGGAGTCCGTCAGCTGCTGCGCCAACCTGATTAGGTCCTCAACTGGCAGGGTGTATGCGTCCGTAATCTGCCCACGGACCTCCAGCACCAGCTGCCACAGGAAGATCTCCCTCAACAAACTGATTTCCTTGCGCTTGCCGCTGCTATCAGTCTCAGGGAGGAGGAGGAGGGCAAGGTCCAGGGCGTGGGCAGCTCTCTCGGAGACCAGCAGGGAGCAGGTCTCGACAAGAGTGGATTTCAGTTCTTGGAAGGTAGCGGGGACCGACATCGTCATCAACCATGGGGCGATGTTCTTATAAATCTCCTCCGGGAGGGCATTAATGGCAATGTCCGCCTTCAACACCTCATCAGTCAGGCCTGCTATTCTGAATTGCCCCTCAACCCTGTAGAACCAAGACGCTGCGTTCTCCCTGGTGAATGGCGACAGCCTTATGTTAAGGGCCGTCTTTGGTTTGTCCATCAGGGGGGTCATTGCATGGGGCGGCGGTACCGGTGTGGAGGTGCGTGCAGGAGGGGGTTGTGAGAGGGAGGTGTCTACCTCCAAGAGGTTCGCGGTAATTTGTATGTGGCTGGGAATGTCTCCATCCATGCTCTCTTTGTGCTCTCACTTGGAGTGTGTGGGAACACTCACGCCAATACATGCTGGGGGAGTGTGCCGTGTGGGTCCACTAATGATGTTGGCGACCTGCCAACGAGGGTCGGTTAACACCCAAACACTTTGTTAGAGTGCTGTAGTTAGTCCGTTAGGGGTGTAGATTAGGATCATTGGGCCAAGACATAGTCGCCGTTTGGGTTCATTAATGGCTTCCGGGAACCACTCCGGTGGTCATCACTGTGAATGAGGTGTGAAATAATGAGCAGGGAGACAAGTACTGCTGATTTACTGATAAAAATTACCTGCTTATAAAGCGGGATGCGGACATCTGCATAGTTCGCAGAGACCGCTGGTACAAAGATCTACAGGTGACCTGAGGTAAAACTAGTTCCTTATGGGGAGCGTTTGAAAAAATAGTTTTTTATTAATAACTCTGGTTTTTTTTACATGAATCAGTTTAAAATTTTGGACATTGGTTAGTTCATGAATAGCGAAAAGGTCAGTATTCATATTTTCCTCTCGCCCCCATTTGCTGGTACCCCCTTAAATTCTTTAAAAGAAAACTCAGCCATAACTATTGCAACTTAAGAGCTGAAATTTATGTGGTAGACAGGTATTATAGATTAGAATAAAGTAATAGAGCGGTTTTTTTTTTAAATAATTTTTTTCTACAAATATTTTTCAATATTTTAAAAATCTTGGATCGATTTCGTGGAAAAATAAATCCTAAAAATATTTTTGGGATAAAATAAAAAAAACTCTCTATAGTTTTGTAGACAATTTATTTAGCTTTCATTTGCTTTTTTGTTTCATTGAGATAGGTGAATTCGTTACGTCTGAGTTTCCATTTAAAGGTCGATAACTTTAGTTTTGAGTTATGGGCCTCCAAAGTTTTATGATGACATTTTTTGCTTGTCTGTCCATTTATTTGCTTGTTGTCTCACACTTTGAGTTTTTTATGACAAATTTGATATGTTATATCATATTGGCTTTATCTATGATTATTATTTTATATGTATATTGAATTATATTTTATATATTTAGGCTCCTGGTCCCCCTCTTTCCTCTCTCTTGGATGACTCCCTCTTCATGATGTCGTTTCTTCCTGTCTCTTATGGAACGTAGACGTTGTTTAAATTTTCTTGGTCTCGGCATGGTTTCTTCTGAACAAAAAAGTATTGCAAAGCCAAGAAAAATACAAAAAATTGACTTGCAAAGTAATATAAGTGTGCTGAATGAAAAGTGTCAAAACACGGGCGAGGTTGGGCAGCGTGACATCTTGCTTCATCGAGAGCTGAGCTGCCAATGATTGCCCAAGTGGGTACACTCCTTCACCCAACAGAGCCTCCATGCACTTGCGTAGGATATAGTTGCCATATACCGCATTTAGATATTCTTCTTTGATAGCTAAATTGAAATTACTACCGATATACTGAAATGTAATTTTCTCAGTGATAGTAGGGTTATGGTTTTGGCTTATAACTCCAAAACTATTGCGAAATTTTTTATAAAATTTTCTAAGAATATAGTCAAGAGGTGTAAGAGTCCGTACGTGAAATATCAGGAAAAATTTGGATTCTTCGATTTTTCGTCATAAACAACGACTGACATATGAAATAAATAACTTGTTACTTGTACATAATACATGATTGCTTGGAAAGACAATGTATACACAGTTTACAATTGTGATGATAAATATATATTCCGCTCGACCTTAGGTCAGGGAAAGGCACCGCAGAAAACGGGATGTTCTCCACAGAGAACACGTTGAGCGGGGACTTTACAAAGCTACTTCCACCAGGAATGTTAACCTCCACCCTGGATTATCCCTTGATCCTTTGTCCCTGTCTTTTTTGTTTAAAGAACATGCTGACCAGATTAACAAACTGTAACCCCGCCCCCACCCTCTGTTTTTGTATATAAATCTCTGTCAACTTCTTTTGTATTCAGTGTGAACTTGAACATGTACAGTAAACCACGAAAGTATTTGTTCAAAGTCCCAGTTTTCACTCGCCTTCCAACGTGGACTTAGTGATATTCTCAAGCACATGTTCCTTCGTGCTGCATTGATATATTTGTGTGTATATACATATATATATATATATATATATATATATATATATATATATATATATATATATATATATATATATATATATATATATATATATATATATATATATATATATATATATATATATATATATATACATATATATATGTATATGTATATATATATATATATATATAATTTATATATATATATATATATATATATATATATACTGTATATATATATACATTTACACTAACACTAAGCTATGTCCTCCTACATGGGAATGAAACATGAATGAAGCCCCAGTTAAGAAATCTTCAATAGCAGTGACCGTTTCAAAATCACACAATAGCATTTACTTCTATATTGTACACACACTCACTTTTCTTACTTATCAAAGCCTTTCACTTCTATAATTTCTGAATTGTAAATTTTACTCACCAACTTACTGTCCTCCATTCTCTCCACGTGACCAAACGACATTAAAACACTGATCTACTGTTTCACCTACACACTAATCTTTTACTACATTTACAAATCTATGTGTATATATATATATATATATATATATATATATATATATATATATATATATATAATAAATATATATATATATATATATATATATATATATATATATATATATATATATGTATTATATATATATATATATATATATATATATATATATATATATATATATATATAATATATATATACTATTAAGTTTTTACTCTGACCTAGTTACTGTGCTCAGGGATCCAATCCTGGAGTCTACCTAGAGAACAGGGGACTTACCAGGAACCTTATAACTCTCACTGTAGTTGCTAGGTCACATAGAAACTTATATAGAAAAACATTTGGGCTGAAGGCCATAAGTCAACAATGAACTGTTGCAGATGAACACTTAAGTTTACTTTAAATGGGATATATTTACAATTAACACGTCAATCAGAAGAATGGTGAATGATAGGCAGGTAAAGCAAAGTTCTGCCACATGGTTAAATATTACAGCAATTGTTCAAAGATTGAAGTGTCTATGGGTAATCCTCCTGAAAGGGACACTAAAGAATTGATTGCAGTGGAAATGCCATGGCAAGAAGCACAAGACAAGCAGTTGTTTCCACCACTAACAACACTGTCTGCAATTAGAGAATGCAAGTGTTACGTGAAGAAAATTATAACAATTTCAGGTAAATCGAGGGTTCCACATAATTATGATGCCAAGATAACTCGATTATGGTGTGAGATGCTTATGTTACAATTCACACAGGACTAGCTAAGTCAGGACTTTGTGAGAAATTGCACTTCAGAAAAGAAAATGAAATTCAGTAAAAGATTAAAGATACATGACTGGTGAAAGAACCTCGAATCAGGGACGTCTCCATAAAACAGAGCAATGGAAAGCCTCTTCGTCGAGTTTTCACCAGGAATGGAGGGAGGAGTTTAATGGGTCACACTTGGAAATTACTGTGGCTGGCCGCAGGGTGGCCACAGGGATAGCTCAAACGGAGCAACAAGTTACACGTATGTTGGATCTGGAGCCAGAAGGGTTTCTGAGGACGAGGAGGCTGACTGCCCCCTTTTTATAAACTTGGCAGCTTACTTTCCTGTTCCTTTCAGAGGACGTTAGGAGCACTAGCGTCTGCCCTCGGGGTTCAAGATGGCGGCCAACTCACATGGGTTGCGACTTCCATTTTCTGTGACCTCTGGCACCCCATGTTCGCCAGGTGCTAGGGGGATCTTAGCTTTTTCTCCAGGACCTCATCCCAGGCTGGTTCGTCTGTGAGGCAGGATTTTCGTCTCCATTTGCCTTTATCTGGAAGGAGGTTTTTCAAGCAGTCACCAGGTCCAGGAAAGATTAAAAGATGTATGAAAAGGGGAAGCATGGAGAAAATTACGTATGGGCTGAGTTTCTCACGTTCTTCCTCAGTTAGTTATCAGTGTGAAAAAATACTACATTTACTTTATAAGACAGTTTGAAGGTTGAGTTGGCTTACTAAGTGGTTGGTTTCTCACGTTACGTATATAAATATATATATATATATATATATATATATATATATATATATATATATATATATATATATATATATATATATAGGCTATGTGTGTATTGTGTGAATATATATATATATATATATATATATATATATATATATATATATATATATATATATATATATATATATATATATATATATATATATATATATATATATATATATATATATATATATAATGAACAGGGGCACAAAAGGAAGTGCTCGAAATATATGGTTGCAACGTTCAAATAGTGTTTAATGGGTTTTTTTATCTTCACATTATATTGTGGTATTACAGTAAAAGACGTTCATATAAGTATATATATATATATATATATATATATATATATATATATATATATATATATATATATAGATTTATATGAATGTATATGCATCTATATATACACAGGTATATATATATATATATATATATATATATATATATATATATATATATATATATATATATATATATATATATATATATATATATATATATATGTCCCCACTGAAAGAAGCCCAGTGAATCATAACTCTTTTGCTTTCCCAACGCTCAACTTCCGCAACTTTGCTCTTCCCATTTCGACCCTTTTATCAAGAGATATAAAAAGCGACATTTTATCCGGGACGTCATGCTCGTTGTACAGAATTCATGTCCATTTTCAGTCCTGTGCCAAATCAAGCGGATGAAAAATACGGCTGCTGAGAGAGAGAGAGAGAGAGAGAGAGAGAGAGAGAGAGAGAGAGAGAGAGAGAGAGAGAGAGAAAGTTTGAAAAGAAGACAGGAAAAACTATCAGATGATATTTCAGAACTAGAGTGAACAATGCTTGCTGCCCTTTCCTAAAGAAAAAAAATATTACCAAAAAAATAAGAGGTGGAGAGCAATGGCTGTGTCTGAAGTGTTAATTGGTACAGGGATATTTTCTCCTTAACTTGAACTACATGAAAGAAACCGGCAGCACAGACATATGCATCAGGCAAACACAACACATACACACATGATGTACACACTGTACAGAATAGAATAAAATAGAATAAAGAATTTAGGCCAAAGGCCAAGCGCTGGGACCTATGAGGTCATCCAGCGCTGAAAGGGAAATTGGCGGTAAAAATTTTTGAAAGGAGAGGGTGGAAAGTAAGATGGAAGAAAGAGAACATGCATGGAGGTACAGTAAAAGGAATAAAAGGGGTTCCAGAGAGGGGCCGAAGGGACGCTGTAAAGAACCTTAAGTAATGCCTACAGTGGACGGCATGAGGTGCACTGACGGCGCTACTCCATACGGAGAACACATTATAGACTGTAGATCACTTACTTACTTCAACTGTTTATTCCAGTTTATAAATAATAGGATGTTTTAAGAATGAGGCTTCTATTCAGAGTGAAAACTGGCTGTCCAGTTCTCCAGACATAACCATCAGACAAAAAGACAGGCATATGATGTTCACAATGTACATATAATTTCCTTACTTCATCAACTGTTTTTTTTTTTTCCATTTCACAAATAAAAGGGCGTATTAAGAATGAGGCTTCTTTCCATAACAAAACCTGACAGTCCAATTCACCAAAAGTCAAAGATATCAACAGAAGCCAGAGAGCAAATAAGCATACTTTAAGTGTAGCACTTACATATTACCCGTTTAACCTCGGCCGCCCACGGGAACTTGAAGTAACGTTCACATTACCAAGATGTAGGATGGGATCCATTGCAAATTACCCCTGGGGTAGCTTCTGCGCAATTTCAGGCTAACCCCCACGTTTCAGAACACCCCCTCAAAACATACATTTGCTTATAAGGACTCTCACTTCATACATAAACGTAAGCCAAAAATAACAATTAAGATTATAATTTTGGTCAGGGATTACAGTCTACTAAATTCTGATTCACCATATTGAGCAATTAAGATTAAACTTAATAACAATCCAAAAAGCATTTCCAAACATTATTTACTTTGGTTCTTTAGTATTTGAAGCTTGGTCTTGCGCTTTGAGGTATTATATGAGTGTTTAATAAAACATTTAAATCTCTTACACTTATTTTAATTTTGAAACTAGGATTTAATCCTGTACTTAAGAAACACTGCAATATGCGGTAGTGGTGGTGGTACAAGAACTGGCAGTTATTGTGTTAGTAAGAATAACATCATAAAATAGAACAAATTACTACTTTAAGATATGAACAACACACGTTTGTCTTCAGGAAAGAGACTTCTTTGTCTAAATGTCATGTTCCTGAAAGTGGTAACAGGCTTTTTGAGAACTTATTAAGCGAAGATACAGAACGCGAATCTCTTACATTTAAAAAAATGACTAGTGAAAAAGAACCCACGATTATTTTACATATTTTATGTTCAGAGCAAAAAAATTGCTTTGTAAATGATGTCCTTTATTATTCAGAGTTCAAGAAGAAAATTTAGGTGTATCTGTATAGCAATCCAACACAAAATTGGAAAGAACCACAGAAGATGGTAATTCACGTCATGCAAGTAATGGAATGGAATAGAATATATAGAATTAAGGCCAAAGTCCTACCACTGGGACCTATGAGGTCATTCAGTGCTGAAAAGGAAATTGACAGAAGAAAGGTTTGAAAGGTGTAACAGAAAGAAAACCTCGCAATTGTACTATGAAACAATTGTTAGAAGAGGGAGTAAATTAAGATGGAAGAAAGAGAATATGAATGGAGGTACAGTAAAAGAAACGAAAAGGGTTGCAGCTAGGGGTCGAAGGAGCGCTGCAAGGAACTTTAAGCAATGCCTACAGTGCAAACTTGGTATCAAGACAACCTTTCATCACTGAGGTCTTTTGTGATTTTGTTGCTTTGGAGAGTGCCACTGCCAAAACAAAAAGCAAATGCTACTAAGGTAAGATCGGGTAATATCTTGTCGAAACCCCAACACACAAACTGTACCTGTCATCTCTGTCTTGCATACTCTCTTTTATTCCTGATAATTGAGTCCCTTCCTCTCTAATACCCTCTATCCATCCCTGTTTAGGCTTTCCTCTCCACACTCCTTGCAACACCTCCAAACTGCGTTCTCTTTTCACCAACCTATCATCCTCCAATCTTTCCACATGATCGAACCACATCAAAACACTCAGACCTATCATTTTACCTATACTGAACCGTTTTACCATTCCTACATATATCCAAAATTCTTACCCTTTCAGTTCTTCTCATACCATACCACAGTTACTAAGTACACAATTCATCTCTACAGCTGTCAACTTCTTACTTTCTTTCACGTCCAAACATAACTTCCATAGAGGAGTGTTTGTTCAACAATTCATTCATACAGTCCAAGCTTGACTCCAATGGACACTCCAACTTTCCTCTAAGCTTATGCACACATTCCATACTTCACCTCTTCTTCTCCCATCCCACTTCCAAAAACTTATAAGAACCTGACGTTTCCATTTTTCCACCATTCATATCAACAGGCACTGATCAATACTCTTGGTTCCCATTTACCTTTATAACCTTTCTCTTCTTCTAGTTTACTCTTAACTTTCTTCCCTTGTGAAAACTTTTATTCCTCTCTGCATTATCCCCAATCTCTCTCTCTCTCATATATATATATATATATATATATATATATATATATATATATATATATATATATATATATTATATATATATATATAATATGCATATATATATATATAATGTGTGCATGTATATGTAGTATACATACACACATACATATATACAGTATATATATTCATATATGCATATACATATGTGTGTGTGTGTGTATAACTGAATCACGAAAATATGGAACGTGATGAATATATAAATAAAGACAAATTCCACGAACTCCATTGTTTCTCTTTCCTTCGTGGTTTTTGTCTTTATTTATATACAACAGGTATATATATGCATGTATACATATACATGTACACACATTATATATATATATATATATATATATATATATATATATATATATATATATATATATATGCGTGTTTGTGTGTGTGTGAGTGTGGGCACGCATGTGTATAATGACGCTAGGAAAGTCTCAATTATGGAAACCCATATAATTTCCTCTTCTTTAGACCACTTTTGCTGCAACCATTCACACCATTTTCTCGTCGCCTGTAAAAGAAAAAATATTTTATCTAGAACTTCGCGTTCGTCGCAAGGAATTCGTGTTCATTTCCAGTCATGTACCAATTTTTTAGAAGAAAATTTTTCGGTAAAAGAACAAAAGAAAGATTATTTGGAGGGGGAGAGCAGTGCGATGACCTTTAGGAAGCAGAATAAGAGATGCCCTCTCCCTCAGCGTTCAAAACAAATATGATCTGTCTTTGGAACTGTGTGTGTTTGCGTGTGTGTTTGAGAGAGAGAGAGAGAGAAAGAGAGAAAGATTCTTGGAGCTTGGATCTTTCCTCTTCGATGACTCATTATAATACTTCCTAATCTACTTTTAAAATGCGTTTGCCACTGTTAACCAAGTTGCAATAACTAATTCTTTACTTGAACCACTATCTCACTTCTTGTCACAATCCTTCATTCTTTTCAAGTTGATGGGTGAAGTTGGCAATACAGAAACTTCTTGATCATCACAACCACGCAAACTAACTTCATCTTTTGTTCTTCTTTCACTTCACCTTTTCCCGCTTTTACGTGAGGTCGATGTTTCTGACCAGGTTCCTCTTATCTCGTTCGGTCAAGCAACTCCTGTCCCTTTAAACTTTTCTCCATCAAATATTCCCTGTTTCAGTCCACCCACCTCCCATTGAGTATTCCTCTCCTCACTTTTCCATTCTCTCTTAAAATACTGTTCCTCTCTTCGCTTAACATGGCCATACCACTTCAGTAATCTTAATCTAGTTTAACTCTAATTCCCCCAAGTATTCACACGAAATACTGCCCCCCCCCCCCACCCCACAAGTCTAATGTTCACTCTGTGATTAATGTTACCTCACAACCCTATCCCCCTTTTCGCCTGTTCCATCGAAACACCGCTTTTTTTTTTATGGTCCTTCAGAAGCGGGTTAATCCTGTCTCCTCAAAAACATGGTAAAATGGATTTTCTTAATTACATAGTACTGCTCTTTATGTAACCTACAATTAAAAAAGAACATCTGTAATCAAATATCTCAGACCTTTATCGCTTAATCTGACCTGACAGTTTTACCTTTTTTACCGGAATTTTTCTTATTCTGATTACCGACATTTGAAAAACAATTTCGTGTAAATAAAAATAAAAATACAGATACCATTTATAGTATGGACGCCACCAAGTGCGAATCATATCACATAAAAAAAATGCCTAGACTTGTCTTCTGTAGTTCCATCCTCATTTTCTCTAGACGAATTATAATAGAGAAAATGATAACCTGCGCGACAAAGGACAAGGGATCCTATAATAAAAGTTTACAAACAAAAACTCAAGTAACAAATTATTTGAAACATAAAAAACGAAGCACCTTTTTACGTTATATCTGCATTGTTATTTATTTTTGTCCAACTTGAATAATTTTATTATAATACACCTGTCTGAAAGGATTATATATTGAAATACTGATATGATTTTTTCGTGCCTTGCATGTCGCCATATTTACCTATGATTATTTCTATCGCGTTTTGCTCTTAACATACTGTCATATGCTTATCTTTCTCGTAATTACAATTTTACCATTAGCTAATGTTGACTGCGTTTTCAGACTTCTTCGTTTGGTTTATTGACATGTTAATAGCACGACTCCTTCATGAACGGTGTTTCACACTTCCGCCAACTTCACTTTCATCACAGATTCAGAGTATACTTTCTGCCCATGGTATGATGCCAATAGTGTGCTCTACCAGCAATCAACAGACTTTAGTGGAAGGGTACTAACTACTCTGTTACTGACTTGAACAGAACTTTCCTCGGTATCGGTGTAATACAGCTCTTGCAAATATTGTGTTTCTAAACGCTTGGACTAAGAAAACTTTGTGTTATTCTCTTACCATTGACTATCTCGATATTTCCCCTACGTCTAATGTCAGTGGTTTTGCAGTGAAGTGATAGAGAGGAATTGGTTTGAACATAAAGACCCCATTAGTAACGATGGAGTTAGTGTGAAGATAGATGAAACGTTATTGTACACCGAAAGAATACCTGGAAAATTGCTTACTCTAGTGGAATCTTAGAAAAAAAAAGCTGTAGGCCTACTAGTTTAATTCTTAGTTTACCGGAATATATTCATTTGGGCTCAAGTCTTTACAGTGGGAGGTCAGCTTTTTAAAGAAACATTCGATATTAAAGGTTTACACATCCTGTTTTCAATTATTTACCTAAACTCTGGATCCCAGCTATGTGCAAATACATGCTCAGAGTGCTGAATGTCTGAGCTGTGACATAAGAAGTGGTCATGCCAGGGATTTACTCTAACTGGTAAAAGCAATACCCTGCTAAGTTTTTTTTTTTCAGAACTCGAAGATTAGCACCCTTCACAATTTCGTAGTCTGGAAGCTCCACTTTACCTGGCTTTTGTTGTTCATGTTCAAGGAAAGCAAATAATCTGCCTTCACCACAAGATTTTCCGGATGGTGACACGGCCAATGACAAAACTACCCTAGTACATCTAAAGGTGAAGGTTACTTATAGATTTATGAAAGCTTTTGGTCTTATTCTTTACAGATTTGAAGTTCATTTCTGTCAGAAATGGTTGCTTTACCCATTACGTATCCTGGAATCTAACAGTAAAGTGCAACCTCTCCTGGGTAGGGGGAATCTGAAATCTAGTGAAATACCAAGATGAATATTAAACTAACCTTCCCTAACCTACACTGCCTTGCCATAACTGCCAGGGGTAGAATTACCTCACCTGAGGCAGCATAAACCATGAATTGAAATGCAGGGATACATCCTAACATAACTAATTTAGACCACCAGGTACTACCTGGAACAAGAAACATTCCATAACAAACAAAATTACAAACAAGGTTGGTAAAGCATTTGTGATGATTCTGTTACACCTGCCATTACTTTTCACAATGATTATTCTACATAACCTATAAACAGCTGACAGGCTAATGTTAAATACTTTATTATTATCATTATTAACATTATTAATAATATTTATTATTAATATTAATAACATTAATAATAAAATATGCAGGTAATGCTGTTTTTACCCGCAAAGCTCAAGATTTACCAAATTTGCTTATCAGAATGCATCATATATCTTGAATCATGGGACTTAAAAAAAAACTAAGATAATGGAAACAAAGTATGTATAAAAGGACAAAATAACTTACATGGAGGAAAGAATAAGGAAGCTGAAACTTTCAAATGTCTGGCCTCGGATTTTCTTGAGCAGGAATTTAGTGAAAGACTACATATAGCAAATAAGACAGATTTGGAAAACAAACATTAAAACTGCATGTGAAATTAACATTATACATAAGAAACGTACAATCTATTTTGCTATACGGATATTCATTATAGTATGACAATAGATCTACACCTAAATGATTCTGCTGATTTAGGAATAAAGCTTTATACAGAATATTAAGTGTCAGATAGCAGAAAATTTAGACATGATACCACATATGGGAAATCATGTTAGTTCCATGTGTAGATGAGATAATGATGAAAGAGAGATGACTTGGACTTATCCTTCTTACAACCCTAGGACAGTGGTTCTCAACCTTTTTCACTCCATTCCCCCCTTCATGAATTCTCAACATTCGTGTGGCTCCCCTTCATTTTTCTCCCAAATCCCACCCCGCCAAAAAAGCTAAAAAACAAAAAATAAATAAATAAATAAAATGATGATGAAGAGAACACCCTTGCTTTATTACGAAGCTTACAGTCATAATTATCTTATATTTGATAGATTTCTGTGATATGCTTAACTTACATCACTACACTACATAAGACAAGCGGACAATAGCAAATTTGAATTTGGTTGGGAAAAAGTTCAATTAACCTCTGCATGTTTTATCACACATCAGTGGGAAGGCTGATATTGTTTCTTTTCAGTCAGCTGATGAATCCGAGGTTGTGTCACTGACAATGCACATCTTATGTCGGGGTCCACATCCAGTCGGTTCCGGCTCTGATTCTTGATTTGTAGAAGGTTGGAGAAACCAGACTCGCATAAATAAGTAGTTGAAAAAGGCAAGAGTAGTCAACGTGGAATCTCATTGACTTTTGGATATGACTGATGCATCAAACACCGGAATACATTCAGAGATTTTTCTTCATAGAGATCTTTGGCAGCAGAATCATGTTTGAGATCAAGGAACTCGTCCTGAACATCACTGGGAATGGTAGTAATATCAAGAGTGCCAGAGAACGGATTCCTTACCAACTTCCCTTCTTCCTCCTCGAATTCTGAGAAGTATATATTAAGTTCACTTTGCAAGGATCTCAGATGCTGAGTGATTTCAGTTTTAAGTAATGGGTCAAGCAGACTATCTTCTTCATTCTCGTCAGGGGCAGCTGAAATGTTTTCAAACATGGCAACATTGCCGGCACCGACTTTCCTTTGCCAATTCTGGAGCTTGGCAAGAAATCCACGATGATAGTCAGTCAGGTGAAACACATAACATTCCTTGACCTGTAGCTTCAGATTCAACCAATTTAGCTGCTCAAATATATCTGCTAAATATGCAAGACGTGGCTCCCACAAAACCTCATTGAAGAGACTCAACAGATCATCTTTCCCTTGCATTTCCAGGAACAATTTAAGCTCCCCCCGAAGTTCAAACACTCGATTCACAACATTGCCCTTGGAAAGCCAGTGCACTTTTCAGTAAGAGAGGAGAGCTTCATGCTCCGAATCCATGTCTCTACAAAGGTTCTTGAAACATACACACAGAGAGAGTAAAGATGATAAACATTCACACTCAAGCTAGCAAGCTGAAATGAACTTTCTACAACAAGAACACACCTCCTTTGACAAGCACTGCCCCAATTGAAATAATGAGAAGAATAGCGAGTCACATCAATATTAGCACTAAAAAAAAAAAAAAGCAGTAATACCTAAGTAGGGAATGAGCATGAAAAACAATGCTACCAAAAAATAAGAAAATAATAAAGGAAGTGTACATATATTTCACACACGAAAAACAGCGACCGCATTTATAATTGTCGAACAAAATAATTAACACAGTATATGGTTCAGAATCAATACTATACCCACATTTTTACGCGATGATATCCCAGGCCACACAGATCACTCGATCGCCTCTCTCCCTCTGTCTCCCGGTGACTCACGCTCACTCACCGCCCGGTGTCTCTCACCCGTCTCATACGCGTTCGTTCTCCGCGTTTTCTATCACACCTACACTGCACAAACAATTACAATTTCGCACACATACATACAGACACACGTACAAACACATTCGTAACAATATTATGTAACAAAATTTTACTGTCAACTTAATCAATTAAAAAAGAAAATTTTCTTTGCCCGGGCAGTGATGCAAGATTTTTTTTATTAGATTCCTAACATTACTTAGAAATGTATAATTTGCAACAGCCCACCATGGGGCCCCTAAATGGGCCATGGCCCCTAGGTTGAGAACCACTGCCTAGGAGAATGCTGTGTGAGTGTCAGCTGGGCTCCTTTGGGCACCAGAAGAGTTTGAAGACCCAGAGCTAATTGTATGACAAGGAAAACAAGGGAGTCTGGAGATGAGTGTAGGAAAAATGTTGGCGACAAAGCATAGGCATGACATGAGTGGCATAATTTCACAAAGGGGCTTTGCGTCACATGGTGTTGAAGGCAGCAATGATGCTTATCATTATTATTATTGTAAAACAAAATAATACAACCACTGAGTCACACTGCTAGACTCAGATTCGCACTAAGGATCTGATCTTTCAAGAAAACTCGAAAATAAAAAACAATAGAAGAGTTATAGAAGGGATACAATTGTGTTGCTTTCTGTTGAGCTTGATCTAGCCTCAAATGACAAATTCTAAAGTGATTTGTGTTTTTCCTAACATACAAACCTGAGGTCTTTACACGTGGAAATACCTTCAGTGCAGCTGGAAACCAGCCATTCAATTCTAATGAGATTGCAGTAGGGTGGGGAGTCCCACCTTTCCATCTGGCAATGCATTCACTTACCTTCTGGCCCAAGTATCAGAATGAGGGGTAGCTTGAGGTGGGCAGTATATGTGAAGACCTCAAGTTTGTAAGTTAGGAAAAATACAAATTACTTTAGATTTTGTCATTTGTTCCTACATGAATACAAACCCTCGATCTTTACATATGGAAGACTTACTTTATGGTGGGAGGATTCTGAGTACGTATCTTAACCTGCTGGTGGTCCGCCTCACCAGGGGCCTCTCTTCCTGGTCGTGTAGAGCAAAGGAAGGAGTTTCATGCCTCTGACCTGTTGAACATGCGTGTGTTCAACTGCTAGACTTCTGGGCCTTTCGAATTAATGGGTTTGAGAAGCATCATTTATTCAGAAAAGGTCTGGATGAACCTTTAATATCGGAGACAATAAAGCTAGAGATAACAGATTTGTTTTACTGTCAGCCCTTCTCTCCCCTTGCTAGAGAGAGGGTAGGACTTGCTCCTATTAATCTACAGTACATTAGATAATACGAGGATGCTCGGAAATCTAACTAGCCTGCATCTAAGCCCGTTCCAGCAGATGACGGCTTGCCAACCGATCCTCTGCCCTTAGGGAAAGAAGGGGGTATAAAAGAGATAGGGAGGAGGCCAGTTACACACACTCACACTCTCTTTCACAACCATACATCTTAGGCGAGATGCTACCTGTCCCGCTAGGGGAATGGGATAAGCTACACAACTTGTTGAGCAGCCACCACAGGACCCAAGGCAAAAGTGTCCAAGGGCCTATGGGCAACATCCCATAGGGAAGGAGATGAATGTGGTCTGTTGCGACCACACTCCTACCTTCAGTACCTGATGAACCAACAGGTTCTTCATGAATGCAAGGGACAGACCAATGCCCTTGACCTCGTGAGCTCTGGCCTGGAACGTACTGTCACCCACTTCGTCAGACATAGAGTATATACTCCCGTTTGATCGTCTCACGGAGCCAGAGAGAAATGGTGTTCTTGGACACCTCTTTCTTGGTTGAGCCAGTATTAACGAAGAGTCGTCAACACCCAGGCCTGAACTGTCGAGTCCTCTTAAGCTAGTACCCACAGCACTGTAACTGGAGACAATAACATCTTGTCTGGTTCATTACAATGAAGTCCTCTAGGGAAGAGATCGAGAGCGACTCAAATCTGGCACAAGGGACCGATAGATTCCGAGTCTTTGCTACAAATTCCGGGACAAATTCGAGCATGACAGATCCCCATCTCCTCAAGTGCTTAACATCAAAAGAAAAACCATGTAGTTCACCTACTCTCTTCGCCGATGCCAGGGCAAACAAGAAGACAGTCTTGAGGGTGAGATCCCTGTCTGACAACTCTTGTAAGGGCTTGTAGGGTGCACAAGACAGACTCTGAAGAATGAGAGTCACATTCCACTCAAGGGGCCTGAGTTCCCTGGGAGGGCAAGACTTTTTGAAGCTTCTCATCAGCACGGAGATCTCCCACGAGGAGGAGAGATTGACACCTTTCAGGTGCAGGACTAGGGCCAGGGTGGCCCTGTGGCCCTTCACAGCTGAGACAGAGAGAAGTTTCTCTCGGCGAAGGAAGACAAGAAAGTCCGCTACCTGCTGAATAGTAGCTCTGACCGGAGAGATATCCTATCCATGACACCAACCACAGAAGACAGCCCATTTCCCCTGGTACACAGCTGCAGAGGACTTGGGAAGGTATCCAGCCATCTCTGTTGCTGCCAACGAGAAAAGCATCTTGCTCACAAGAGATGCTGGATAGTCTCCAGCTTTGAAGAGATAGGGATTCTATGGACTGGTAGAGCCTCTCGACGGGCAGCTGGCAAAGAAGGTTGTGCCAGGGAGAATCTCTCTCGGTGCCTCGGATAACAGAGCTAGCAGGTAAAGGTACCATTCAGCATGTGGCCACTTGGGAGCCACCAGGGTCATCCTGAGATTCGAGGTGATCATTACCCTGTTGATCACCTGACGAATCAGACAGAAAGGAGGAAAAGCATACACTTCAAGATTGTCCCAAGGGTGCTGAAAGGCATCTTCTGCTGCTGCCCATGGGTCTGGAAAAACTGAGCAGAACACCAGCAACTTCCTGTTGTGCTAGGTTGCAAACAGGTCTACCATTCATCATCCTCAAAGGTCAAACAATCTTTCCACAACATCTGCGTGTAGGGACCACTCTGTCCCTATCACCCTGGTGACTGAGTTTGTCTATCACTACGCTCCTCTTGCCTGGAATGTATCTGGCTGACAACTCCACTGAGTGTGCTGCTGCCCACTCGTGCACCTGCACCATCAACTCACGAAGCTGAAGGGATACCAGTCCCCCCTGCTTGTTGACATATGCCACTACAGTGGTATTGTCACTCATCAGCACCACGGAGTGCCCCATCACTTGACCCTGAAACTCTTGGAGAGCCAAGAAGGCTGCCTTGAGTTCTAGGATATAGATGTGGAGGTAATTGTCATTCTGATCCCGCACACCGGAAGCTAGCAACCCTTCTTGGTGTGCATCCCATCCCTATCTCGATGCATCCTAGAACAGAAGCATCTCAGGAGGGGAGTGCATAGTGACACTCCTATTATGAGGTTCCTGTCGTCCAGCCACCAGGCTAAGTCCTGTCTCACTTCCCTCAAGAGAAGAATGGGAAGGTACGGAGAGTCCCTTGCCGGGGACCAGAACTCATTCACTCTCCACTGAGGGGAACAACAGTTAAGTCACCCATGAGGGACCAGCTTCTCCAAGAATGACAGATGACTAAGAACAACTTGCCACTGCCAAGCTGTTTGTTCCAGACAGGAACAACTGTGCTACCTCCCTGAACTTGTTGATATGTGAGTCTGAGGGGGATGACTCTCACTGCTGCCATATCTGTCAGCATGCCTAGGTACCTTATCCTCTGCTTGGGTATGAGATCAGACTTCTCGAAGTTTATGACAACTCCCAGGCTGCAACAAAACTTGAGAAGTTGATCCCTGTCCTGGGGCAACTGTGAACGAGAGCTTGCCACATCTAGCCAATCGTCGAGATACTTCAGAAGATGTATCCCATGCGAATGGGCCCAAGTTGCATGAGTTTGAACACTCACATGATCACCTGGGGAGCAGTTGAGAGCTCAAAACAGAGTGCCCTAAACTGGTACACCGTCTCCTGGAGGATAAAACGGAGGTACTTGTATGAGGACTGGTGAATGGGCATTTGGAATACACATCCTTCAGGTCCACCATAAGCATGAAGTCAAACTCCCTGATGGCTGAGAGCACTGAACATGTCATTTCCATTGTGAACTGAGTCTGGCGAATGAATCAGTTCAGCATCACTTTCACCTCCCAGGCAGGGCAAGATCCTTCAGTGAGCCAAGAATGTAGGTTTAGAGACAGACCAGATGGCTGGTGAGAAAGTGGTGGAGACTCGAAGGGAAGTAAATATCCTTCCCAAAGGACATTCACTACCCAGGTCTCCGCTCCGTATCACTGCCGTGTTGCTCAGTGGCTCGATAGGCACCCACCACCAATGGCAGCATGTGGGGAGGAATGCCGCCCCTAACGTCCTCCTCCCTTCTTCTTACCCTTGCCCCCTCTCCCGGTCTAGGAAGGGGGCTGAAAGGAGAGCTGTTGCACACCGTTTCTGGCGGGGACAGAAGAGGGCTGGGTATTCCTATGAGGGCCCTTTGAAGTCTGGGACTTCTTAGAACCCGTAGAGGAAGTGCCAGCCTGACCCGAAGGTTGGGCTACAGTGGCTTGCGAAGACCTAGAGGCCTTTGCCACTGCCTGGTGAACAAGAAGGTTGTTGTTATCAGCTCTCCGTCTATCCACCACAGCATCCACTTGCTCTGAGCAACAGTCCATTCCTCAGGATCAAAGCCGATTAAGGACCGACGAACTTGGAAATCCGAGTCAGGACTGCATCCCTCTTCTTCAAAACCAAATTTGCCCACAGGTTTGCTGTCTGGTGGGATAGGTAGGAAATGGCCCTACCTCCTGATAGCGTCAGCCTCTTGAATGTAGTTTCCCCCTCAGGGTTTCTTGAACCTGTAGTAGACGAAGAAGCAATCTTGGACATGGACAGTGTCCATCAATCAAGCCAAGAGACTGCCTGGAATACTGCCATTGCAGTCAGTTCCAGTGCTGCTGACTCCTGCTGCGAGAGGGAGACGTCCTATGCACAAGCTGGTCCTGCAACAGACCTGGATTAGATGAACCAGGTTTAGGTCAACCTGTCTGGTTGGCAGTGGTCTCTCCAAGGGCACATAGAAATGCTTCTGATGAGGGAAAGGAGGAAGTATCTTGGACAAGCAGCTAGAACGATGCGAGTTCCCTGCCCAGAAACAAGAAAACTCACTTGGTCTAGAACCCCTTCAGCAAGATCAGACCATGGTAGACCCAATGAAGCTTTGAGTTCCTTATGCGGTCCCCAGAAAGCTTCAAGGGCAGAAGGACGATCCACGGTAGTGGCCATGGTCTTTTCCCCGATATCATTATACTGACGAATCAGTTTCACAATCTCAACATAGGTTCTCTGTAGTTCGAGGTGTCCATGTCCTGGGGAATAGGGCCCTCGAGCCCTTCCAGGTCACAGATCTCCCGGGCTGCTCTCTCGGCAGGAGAGAGACTTTCATCAGAACCCCTGATCCCATCTCCACCACTTGAGCATACGACAGTTCCAATCCTAGAACCGAACTGGGGGCGTAAACTCTCGTGATACGGCTGAGTTGGGAAGATGCACCCCAATCATGAACCCTAGTCCTGTCTGACTCACGGCTTCTGGTATAACCCCAGGAGGTTGAGGGCACAGGTGAGAGGGGCCAAGCACTCTTCATGCACCTGCTGGAGGCCGAAACCCCGGCAGGAGAGGGGGGCTGTGAGCGGTTGTCAACCCATGGTAATGACAACTGCACACGTCTGGGTGAGCGGACCCGTTCACGCGAACATGCATGGGTGCTGTCCCGGGAGAGCAGACCCAATCACGCAAATGTGCATGGGGACTGTCCTGGGGAGAGCAGCCCTGCTCAAGCGAACATGCATGGGAGCTGACCTGGGGAGAGCAGTCCCATTCACACGGACATGAATGATGTGCTGCAGTCTTCTTCGGGGTTGTGGCCTCTACAAGCTAAGAAGACTGGACGGGGGACCTCCTTGTAGCTTTCCCAGGCAAGCGGATCCATGGGCCAGCTTCACCTTTTCTTCGGGACCCTGTTACTGTTCCCATGGGGAATGTGCAGGGGGTGAGGCAGTGCCTGCACACTGTGAGTTCACTCTCTCTAGCTAGGCCACACCACAATCTGCAGTTGCACCACAGCCTGCAACCATGTCAGAGAGCACTCACCAGTGCCATGAAGTCTGTGGGACCCAGTGCGGCAGTAGAGGAATCTTTACCAGTCCGTGAGGAAGACTTCCCGGAACTCATCTTGGTGACGCGGGGTTTCATAGAAACCTGTGCACCTTTGGTGATGCGGGTGTCCGTGGAGACCTGAGTACGCATAGTACCCACGGCATGGTGGTCCGTGGAGTCCCGTGCAACAGCTGTTGCCACTACACAGGGGTCCGTGGAGCCCCATGCAGCAGTGAAGGTTCTTTACTGACCCTGTAAGATGACTTCTGGGGACTGGTATTGGTGATATGGGTGTCTGTGGAGGTCCGTGCACCTTTGCTCCCACTTAACGGGCTTCCAGAGAGGCCTGTGCAACGGTTCCCATGTCCATAGACATGAGAGAGCAATTGAGAGACCCCAGTGCCTCTTCCATAGAAGAAAGCTGACCGTGTGAAAGCCTATGGGACTTCTTACAGTAGGGAGAAGCGATCCTCTTCTTCCTCCAGTCTGTCCACTTAACGAGACCTTTGCAAGCAGAGGAGGAGGCACTGGCACATGACAATGAAGATGATCAGTCTGGTCTCTTCTTCAACCTCTTCTTGCTGTCGCATTGATATTTCTCCACTAAGGCTTGAAGGAGGACATCCCCCAAGGAGGAGGATGTCAGAGTGAGCATGGAGGTCGACAGGATCATGGCAGTATGCAAGACTGTGGGGGCCACGGCCATAGCCTTGGTCCCAGTCTACAATGTAACTGCAGCCATAGTCATGGTTACAGAAGCAGCAATCACAGGAGATGTCACAGAGGAACTGAGGTGAGAGATCAACTGCCACACTGAAGGCTCCCCAGAGAGACCTAGGGAGGGCCATAGCTCCCTCTTGACAGAGCAGTATGAGATCTCAAAGGAGTAACCTCTCCCTGAGGAGAGGCAGTGGTGCTACTACAGTATGATATCTACCAAGCTATTCTCGACCTACCAAAAATTAGGATGCTATCCACCAAACAACCCAATTA
This sequence comes from Macrobrachium rosenbergii, assembly GCF_040412425.1. Classification (NCBI taxonomy): domain Eukaryota; kingdom Metazoa; phylum Arthropoda; class Malacostraca; order Decapoda; family Palaemonidae; genus Macrobrachium; species Macrobrachium rosenbergii. The sequence continues at coordinate 45,663,932 of NC_089765.1, read as the reverse complement.
AGTCCTATGGCAATTACTTCCCCAGACTATATACAAAACTATTTGATCACCCAGGGACTAGTACTAAACACGGCGAAACAGTGACTCACCTACACTGTTTCGCCATGTTTAGTGTTAGCCCCCCAGGGGTCAAATGTAGAAAATGGATGGTAAATATCATACTATTGTAGCACAACAAGAGGCAGTTTCGCTGAAGGAAGGAAAGAGCTAGACGGATTGGCAAACTTCGGCATCACTGGGGATCTGTAACCCTCCGACAACGTGTGGGAAGCCGTCCTCTTCTACTTTCATTTCCGAGTGAACTACATCCATTGCTCCAGAAGCCAACCACGACGCTTAACACCATGAGTGTGGATCAATCTCAAGGGGAAAGAGCAAGCAACTGTAGGGAACATTCCCTGTGCCTGGGCAATGCCTCATGGCACGATCACAAATATCACACAAAGAACGATCAAGGAAAAATCAGGATCGCAATGAAGGCGAGTTGAAGAAAAACCAGCCTGTGGGCAGAAGAGAGTGAGATGGTGCTGGTCGCATGGCAGCCAGACAGAAAGGTGGAACTCCCCACCCTACCGCCAGTAGTTAACTACCTAACAACCTTGTTAGAACTGAATGGCCGGTTTCCAGCTGCACTGAAGGTATTTCCACATGTAAAGACCGAGGGTTTGTATTCGTGTAGGAACAAATGAATATTTTACGATTATAAAGTCATATACTAAGTCTAAGGCTACCTCAAGACTTCAGCATTATTTCCTCATCTGAAGTTCAATGCAAATACGCCTTTCACTTTGTTCACTTTGTTTGGTTTTATGTACAGCCCTCCACAGGGATAATTCCCTCTCTGACGGGGCCCTGTACGTTTTGAAAATAAGGTGCTTCTTATATTTTATAATTGTCTTTCAGTGTTTGCTCGCCAGTATCATAGCTCCCGCAGAATAGGAGAGTCTTCAGTTCTTTTTTAAATTTGCTTTCTTCTTGTATGATCTTCACTTCAGGTGGTATTTTACTTGTATAGTCTTGGTGCACAGTGTACAAATGCTCTCTTGCCTGACTTACAATTTATTCTAGGTTCAAATAGTTAGTTTTTTTTTTCCTATGAACCATATGTTTATTAAATTGCATAGGAGATTAAGCCATGATCCGTATTATTTTTCTCCTTTGATACAATCTTTATATACTGTGCACTAATTGCCATCATATGTTTTATGTTTAGTATGACCATGTCCTTTCTTTACACAACTTTTACACTTGAAGATGCTGCTAGTATATTCATTTGATTTGTGATTTTCACCACATCTAGGGCAAGCTTGGTCATTTCTATAATTTGTTGCGCTATGACCAAATTCTATAATTTGTTGTGCTATGACCAAATTCCTGACATTTATAGCATTGATAGTGTAAGAGCCCCGACGCTGTCTCTTCCAAACACGTGTGTGTTCGTGTGTTCGTCGATCGTCATCATCGGAGTCGACAGGACAAAACAGGAGCGTCTCGTTTTCTTTCTCTACAGGAACGCGATTTCAACCATACAATATTTCCGTCTGTTTCTCCCTAAGCATTGTTGTCTTAACGTATGTACAATCACCACTACTTGCATTGCCATGCAAGCATTCTAATCATGTACTCATAATGTTCCAACGAATCTTCTGTATCAAACTGTGTGTATGTTTCTGTTTGTGAAGACGCCAAAGGTCTCTCCATTTCACATTTATTATGCTATTGCATTGTATCCATTAATGTGTCTTGAATCTCATGCAATTGGCCATATGTAGAATTTCCTGACCCTTCCACTGATGTATGTTTCATCACCGTATGTTAATCATGTCTCTTGATATCGCCATCTGTTTGTCTGCCGACAAACACAGATGTCTGAACCTTTTATGTCCGTTTTACCTGTCTGTGTGTAGACGCTACATTACCGCCGCACGCGTCAATAACATCTTCCAAGATTCTGTACATTTATCTCAGTAAGGAACAACCAATAAACCAGTTAACACCCAGCCAGTATGTCGCTCATAACCTA
>NC_089765.1:45574409-45656909 GCF_040412425.1 Macrobrachium rosenbergii | reverse complement strand
CCATTGGTTTTAAATAATATCCCCTTTACTAGAAATTGTAATAACAAAATTCAATTCCTCTTTCCAATCGGTGGACAATAATTGTTTACAAACTCGATGAGTAGCTAATATCTCCAGAAAGCGCTAAATTAAGTGATAGGAGTTTGACAGCTTGCTGAGCGAGTGAGGCAAAGAGATTATTCGCGGGTTTTAATTTGCTAAACTTAAACAACGCTAAATTTCTACTTCCACGGCCTACAACTCAGGTGTAAGCTATAAATAGATACTCGCTCGAAGCATGAATGGGGAAAATAAACAAATGAAAGGGGATTGGAGAGGGATAGATTTCTCCACAAAAAAAAAATAACTCAATAAAAATAAAAAAAAGAAAACTAAACAGAATGACAAGCGAAGTACGTGACCTCTTACTGAAGGGCGGGACACGCCGCTGGTATTAAAAAGGTAACGTAAAACTCGCAAGGGCAGGGGTCTTGTGACTCGAGATTCGTTAACAAATAGAAAAAAAAATTAAATGAAAGAGTAAATGATATACGAAGAAAAGTGAATGATAACAAAGTGAGGTATTTATTATGTATTAATTTAACGTCCGTCGCCAATAGACGACGGTCAGAACTAACTCTCAGCCCAAGGACTGGGAAAGGAAACCCAAAGGGCACGACCCCTTTGGGAAGAGCTGACACGCCTGCCTTGTGCCAAGGTGCAGGCGTAAGGGCGTGCCACTTCCCACTCTGTCTCTCTTACTGCTTCAAAGTAAAATGATGAATGCATTTTAACGGGGATGATATCCCATATTTTAACTGCCTCTTGCGGTGGTAATTAAGGAAAAGTGTAAAGGAAAGATCGACAGAGAAGGATGAGGGATAGAAGTTCCAAAGGACAGGAAGAAGATCGCAGAAGGCCTTGACATCCTCTTCAGGATAAAACGTGCCAAGACGTTCAAAAGATGAAGCAGTGGCCCTATGCCAAGTTGGCACAGGTGCCAGAAGAGCTCGGGAGCTCGTTGGGGACTACCTGCGATCGCCCACACCCGTGGAAATTCCGCCGCAAACCTCTCCTCCTCGGACTGTTGTCCTTGGCCGGGGAATCGGAGGGCCCGAGGCCGAAGGGCGGCAAGGGGTGCCATCTGGGTCAGCTGCTGCGACAACTGACACAGGAATTTTGTTCGCCAGCTCGGACATTAATCGGCGCAGCTCGCAGAGTTCATCGGCCCAGTGAGGCAGGGCAGAATCATGACTCGCGAAGGTATCTGCGGCGGGCGGCGAGAGAGAGGGGACGGATGGAGGGGGCGTGGTTGACTCGCATGCAGTGGTGACCAGCTCAGGCCCGGGTTGCGAATCCGTGCCTTTGGTTGAGCCTCCGCTGGGGTCAGGAGAACCCGTCTCTCTTGCTACCAACACTGGCAGCGGCACCAGGCCGGGCGAAGAGGGGGGGTTTGGAGTTGGATCCTTCGGAGGGGGATCAGGGGCCTTCTCTGGCACTGACATTGGCACTGGCGCTGGTAGCGATGTGGTAGTGGTCTCATCTGTCTGGATGGACGGAGATTGGCACTGCTCAGTGCGGCCAAGTGGGCACTGGCAGAGGAGTTGACAGGCGAGATTCTCCTGAAGGGAGATCTGGCTGAGGCCTCGGCACTGGCACTGATGCCGTGCTGGGCACTGGACTCGGATTTGGAGGATTATTTGGGGAATTTGGACCCCGGAATGGTCGTGGTTTGGACCGTAGGGAGGATCATTTTGAATTCGTTGATACCCTCAATTGTGACGAGTTTGTGTCGGTTTATGATAGCTCCATAGGGAACTTTGTCTTTCCTTATGAGGGAAATTTGCACGCCAGAGTCGTCAAATGCCTTGACCTGGTGTGCTGAGTATCTACCTCGAGGAGGTGCCACATATATGGGACCCTCGGCAGGAGGGCCTAAGGACTCGGGATTCGTAACTGCCAGGGTGACGGCAGGATTACCGGACTTATTATTTCTAGGGCATTTTGCCCATGAGGGAGAGTGGCCATAAACCTTGCATGCCGTGCAAAAAGGTTTGGCTGTAATCTCTTTGCACTGCCCCTGCGGAGGGCGCAGGCGGCTTATTAGTTGGTTCTCCGGGAGAAAGAGGCTCTGGGGGTTTATTTCGGCATTGCTCCTTGGAATGCCCGATATTTTTACAGAACCCGCACACAACAGGTTTCTGTGATTGCCCATTCTTCGGCGGAGGGGCACCCAAAAGGCAGGCGGGTGGATTAATTCTGCGCTGCCGGGAGCTCTCCTAGGGGTGATGAGCATCCCAAGAGTCGGCGATGCGACAGCATTCCACCAACGTCGTAGGCTCCTCGGCGACGTGCGTGGCGAGGGCCGGAGGGGCGTACAGTAGGAAGTGCTCTACTTTCATCTGTTCAATTGCCTCATTGAGGGTCGTAACCCCCATGGACTCGAACCATTTGGCATGGGCGCGCTCGGACTGGTAGGCCCAGTCTGCCCAGGTCTCATTTACTTCTTTAACTTGCCCTCGCCAGAGCCTCCTCCAGCGTTTAGAGGTTATTTCGTACGCCTTGGCGATAGTCTGGCGGACGACATCCCAATTTTCTTGCTCCTCCGGCGGGAGAGCTTTGTAGGCAATAAGGGCCTTCTCTCCAAGGAACTTGCCCAACACCAGGGAGAGTTCGGCTGCACTCTGGGGGCAGGCCTTTAAGACTGTCTCGGCGGTGTCGAGCCACACCACGGGCTCGGCCTCCGTCCATTTTGGCATGCAGGCGAGAGCCTGGCTGAAGGCACTCATCCCCTGGGTGGCAGGCGGAGGCGAAGGGCCACGCCGTTGCAGCAGCGCGAGTTCATGCGCACGCTGCTTGTCCCTTTCTTCCCTTTCTGCTGCTTCTCGTTTCTCTTGAGCCTGTCTCTCTGTTTCTCGTTCCTGTCTCTCTGCTTCTTCTCGTTTCTCTAGAGCCTGTCTCTCTGCTTCTTCTCGTTTCTCTTGAGCCTGTCTCTCTGCTTCTCGTTCCAGTCTCTCTGCTTCTTCTCGTCTCTCCTGAACCTGTCTCTCTCCCTGTATTGCTTCCATCCTCTCCTGTACCCAGTCTCTTAGTTCTCCCCCGGAGAGGCAGAGTTCCTTCCCAGAGGACATGAAGAACTTGAAATCCTCGCTCTGCTGAGATCTTGTCGACATTTTTTCAGGTGGGAGTGGATGCAAGTAACACAGAATTAATTTTCCAGAGCTGTGGGAATTTGGAGTTTTCCCCAAAGGACGTATGAATGATCTCCCGCCCTGGCACAGCAGGCTACAGCGGGGAATTAGTAATGGGAATTCTCCGGTCTCCAAAGTTACCAACGAAGCAGGTTTATTTGGGGACGATAATGAGCGAATGTTTGGTCTCCCAAGGTACTGACAAAACGGGCTGACTTGGCGACGAGACTGGAATGTATAGGTCTCCCGAATTACCAATGAAACGGGCTTATTTGGGGACGATAATGAGCGAATGTTTGGTCTCCCAAGGTACCGACAAAACGGGCTGACTTGGGGACAAAACTGGAATGTATAGGTCTCCCGAATTACCAACGAAACGGGCTTATTTGGGGACGATAATGAGCAAATGTTTGGTCTCCCAAGGTACCGACAAAACAGGCTGACTTGGGGACTAGACTGGAATGTATAGGTCTCCCGAATTACCGACGAAACTGGCTTATTTGGGGACAATAATGAGCGAAGGTTTGGTCTCCCAAGGTACCGACAAAACGGGCTGACTTGGGGACAAGACTGAAATGTATAGGTCTCCCGAATTACCGACGAAACGGGCTTATTTGGGGACGATAATGAGCAAAGGTTTGGTCTCCCAAGGTACCGACAAAACGGGCTGACTTGGGGACAAGACTGGAATGTATAGGTCTCCCGAATTACCGACGAAATGGGCTTATTTGGGGACAATAATGAGCGAAGGTTTGGTCTCCCAAGGTACCGACAAAACGGGCTGACTTGGGGACAAGACTGTAATGTATAGGTCTCCCGAATTACCAACAAAATGGGCTCATTTGGGGACAACAATGAGCGAAGGTTTGGTCTCCCAAGGTACCGACAAAACGGGCTGACTTGGGGACAAGATTGGAATATATAGGTCCCTAGAATTCCTGCACAGACGAGGTCTGATTAGCGAGAGCGCTAGTTTTACTTACTTATGGGAGAAGTTTTATTCTCAATGGCAATTAGATGGGTGATAATCCCAAATTCATAACAGATAGGCAACACACAGCCATAGTAAAAGCACAACACAAAACACAAAAAAAAAAGAAGAACAATATAGAACATATAAGGTCAGACGCCCCAATAACGCAAACAATTTGGTGGAGCGAGCTGAGGGAAAGCAAAGTAAAATCAAACAAACAAATTTTCACACATTCCTAACTGGGCTACGAATGTCGGTCAAGGCCGTTTGCCTCCCGGTCTGTTTATCTGATAGGCCGCTGGGCCAGCTGTCTGTGACGAATGAATGAATGAAGGTAATGTTTGTAAACAGACTCTGTACTTCCCCGAACGGAGGGAATGAAACGACGGTTGTTGGCTTCTATCAGTCCTTCGCGTTAGCCTAGCATAATAAATGATTAGGCCCTATTTCTAAACAAGAGAGAGAGTAAAAATGAGTCAGCGATGCTAGTCTGACTTTCGAACACGTGTTTGCAGTCGATTCCTCACGCCTACTTAAGGATTCGATTTCGAAATCACAAGTTTTCACAGGAGGAATACGTGCACTATTCCTTTAATGGGTTAGCACCTAAATAACCTACTTGAATGGCATGCAAGCCGCATGCAAAGGCTTTCAAAAGCTAAATTTCGGCGATCCTCTCTCTTGTTTTCCTTTGACACGCGCCCTACTATAAACAAAAAAATTCCTAGGTTTAGTCACGTTTGCTAAAGTGTCTTACGCTAAATAAACACAATTTACTTACGCAGAATTTCCTTGGCCTGTTGCGCTGGCTTTTCCTAGGTTCGTAATCTGTCTCGTATCCAGCTTAGCTGAGCTAATTGCTGATTTTACAAATTGCAACACAAACAACATAAGGGGAAGGGGGGGGATGCAATCGTTACGAGAATCACTGGCCAGGTCGCCATTTTTATGTTTCCTGGTGCAGGTAATTCTTAAGTCTCCACATTCAGTACTTTACTCTACAATGGCCTTGAAAGATAACCAGGAACATATAAAACAAAAAAAATAAAAGGAGTTATACAGAGGCAGAGGGCTCTTTCTCAAAGGGAAGTGCGTGAAACACATGGATACAAAAATAGGTATATTTACATGACAGACAAGATCAAAGGGAAAATGAATTAATGCACGTTAAATTGCTGCTGCAGAAGTCCTCCCGAAAGGGGGGGGGGGAAAGAAAAGCTTGGGAATGCCAGGAACACAGACCAAGGAGAATTCTGCTACGATCGTCCTTCTGAAACGATATGAGGACCCAGGTTACAATCTAAGGCTGGAATTTGGGGAATGCTTTACTCGAGAGTGTGCTGAGGGCGCCAAGGATATCCTTGAGGCTTGACTAGTGACTTAGAGCAAGAAGGCAGTGAGCACATGAGCCGGGATTGAACCAAGAAGCTCAGGGAATACCAAGTTACAGGCCCAGAAGTTTAATAAATGCACAAGGGCGAACATAACGTGACTAAGCAACTCTTTCTGGGTACTTTACCACATAGTAGGAGCGTAAGGCTGACGTCTGCATCCAGCGTCATCCAAGTCCTTCTCCGCGTCTTCTGCCAGGGTTCACGTGTGTGTGTAGACAAAGGCCTCCCTCACCAAGGAACTACTCTCGGGTCGTAGGTCGGATGCGGGAAGGAAGGCGCCCTTGTGATGATGAAGGGCTGCAGTTGAATTTCCGCTCGCTCTGGGATTTGCAATTCCCCACTTGCAATGGATACTAGCCATGTGGTTGGAGTACAAAGCAAAGGGCAGCTATGTCCACATGGCGATGAGGGAAAGAAGGGGGGGGGGAGAGTCTGAACTTGTGACCTCCTACATTAGCGACTGGGCTGTGTGAGAGAGTGAACTTCTGGCGCCGTGGCCTTTTATTACTTCTGGCCGGGTGTATGGGGGCCGATGGCCTGACCGGGTCACAGCTCCTGTACCAAAAGAAAGCGCGCCAACCAGTTACTGCCATAGGCTAAGATTATCTCCTGAGCGTGCCTTAGAACCCTGAATTAACTGCTTCAAACTAACCCAAACCAGGATTCACTACCTCTCACAGGTTCAAATAGACAAAGGCCTATCTATCGACCAAGCAAAGCAGAAAGGAGGGTGCTTTTTAGCTTATTTTGGCGCTAATCTTTACAATATAAAAGTGCGATTATAGTCTAAGTATTACAAAAATAAACAAGAAATTTGTTAGTCTAGTTCAAAATATTTTATATATTAAGTTTCACTAGTTTACAATATACAAAGGATTAATCATTCAAAAATTTGATTCATAATAATGTGCAAGCAAATCTTTACAAACGTCGTATTTGTTGATATTAATAAAGCTAATAGTTCAACTTATAATAGTCGTAGACCTATGTCTACAAAGTTCACACATATGAAGGAGATAAAACAAAGATAGTAATGGCATTTGGAGATGAAAATATTAAAACATACGAACAGCGATGACCTCTGAAGTATTACAGTAACATATTTTAAACAAGTAAAGTATAACAACAGTCAACAGTATCAGAAAAAGCCCTGTTTAAGGGAAACTGCAGGTAATTTCTTGGACCCACCACTAGTGTTCAGTTGTTTCATGCGCTTACAACTGAGTTGCCGAATAGCGCAAGATGTCGCTATTATAAGCTGTTGTCCGAAAAGTTTTGAAATATGTTGCAAAACATTTTTGAGTGATTGTACAGTGATAAAATATATGTTGGCAAAAATGCCAGGAAATTCTACATACAAACATATACATGAGATTCTTGCTGCGTTGATAGATGTGATACATGATCATGATTAATGGGAAAAGAAGACGTCTGACGTCTTTACAAGTACCCCACCCCCCAAGACAATTACTATGAAATAATGGTTGGAAGACCTGATGAATGTCAATCACAGTATCTTTTTGGGAGCAGGAGCTGACCCAAAGTTCTTGATACCTGCAGTTGTGGGGCAGCTTCAACTGCTGAATCATCTGGCGGTTTTGCCGAGCGGATGAGATCCTTAGTGCGGCCCTTGGGACGTCCTCGACTATGTTTTGGGATGCTGATCACTTCATCTGAGGCCTTGTTTTGTGGAGGAATTCTGGGACGCCTACCGGTTTCCTCCCGAGTTCCGCTGTCCATAAGGCTGGCTTTAACCTGTCGACAGATATCCAGTCTCCCCGCCCATGGATGTTGATGAGGCAGGCCTCGGATCTTCTACTGACGACTCGGTACAGTCCTCTGAATGGTCTGGTCAAGGGTGGGCGGTGGGCGTCGTTCCTGATCAAGATGTGTGCACAAGTATTCAGGCCCTCTGGGCTAAAGTTATGGGTCCTGTCTGCGAAAGTCTTTCAGCAGGGGGCAAACTTCTTTGCAATTTCTCTTAGCCTTGGAAGGGGCGTATCCAGGTTGTCCAGCTCCGTGGGGAAGAATTCTCCACGTACGGCCAGTGTTTTGCCGTAGACTTTCTCTGTGGAAGATTCGTTGCCGTTTGCCCTTGGTGCGGTGCGGAGACCCAGCAGGACCCAGGGCAGCTGCGCCTTCCAATTTTCATCAGTGCAACGTGCCATCAGAGCTGCTTTCAATGAATGGTGGGCTCTTTCCACCATACTGTTGGCCGCAGGGTTGTATGTCGTCATACTGTGGAGTGTTGTCCCCATCAGGCGTGCCAGGGAGACCCAGAGTTCCGATAAGAATGCGGGGCCCCTTTCTGTAGTTATGTCATCCGGCACACCAAAACGGCTTATCCAACTTGACAGTAGGGCTTCTGCGCAGGCGCTTGTTGATGCTTCTACCATTGGGGTTGCTTCCTGCCATCTTGTGGAATGGTCTATGATTGTCAGGAGGTATCTGGCGGCCCCCTGATTTTGGCAGAGGTCCTACAACGTCTATGTGGATTGCCCGAAACGCCGTCATGGTTAAGGGAAGTCTCTGATGCCTGATTCCATGTGCCGGGTGATCTTACTTGTCTGGCATGGTATGCAGTTCTTCGCCCTTCTTGTACGTCCTTCCTGATCCCGTGTCACACGAATTTCTCTGTCATCAGGCGCGTTGTTGTTCATCCTGGACAGCCCGTGGATGATGTCGAACGCCTGCTTTCTTTGTGACACGGGTATCAGGGGGCATGGGCAGCCTGTGCTGGTGTCGCAGAGAAGTGTTGATCCGGATCCACCCACTGGCACGTCTTCCCACCTCAGTGCAGTAGGTGCCATGCGGTAAGCTGCCATTTCCTGGTCTGCGGCCTGTTCCTTCGCCAGGTCTTCGTAGTCTATGCCCAGGTGGACTGAATTTATTTCAATTCTTGATAGGATGTCGGCTACTAGATTCTTCTTGCTGGGGACGTAACTGATGGTGCAGCCAAATTCAGAGACAGCAGCCAGGTGCCATTGCTGTCTTGCTGACCATGCATCTCCCACCCTCGTGAACGCATGTACCAACAGCTTATGGTCTGTCAGGATGGTGAAAGGGCTGCCGTCCAAGAGGTACCTGACATGCCGCACAGCTTGGTAGATAGTCAGCAGTTCCCTGTCGAATGCACTGTAGCGGGTCTCCAGCGGCTTTAACTTGTGGCTAAAATAGGCAAGTGGGTGGAGGGAACCGACTAATATCTGCTCCAGCACAGCTCTGCAGGCAACGTTGCTGGCGTTGGTGGTAAGTCTCAGGGGGGCAGTGGGGTCTTGATATGTTAAGGTGGTGGCTTTGGCGAGGGCTGCCTTCATCTGTTCGAATGCTTTCTGCCGCAGGACTTCCCAAGTCAGTGCTTTTGGCTTCCCCTTCAGTACTCAGGTTAGGGGATACATGATGCGGGCCATGCCCGGCACGAAACGTGGGTAGTGGTTGACCATGCCGAGGAACTCCTGCAGGGACTTGATGGTTTTTGGTGCTGGAAACTCCATCACTGCATTCACCTTGAAGGCCATGGGGCGGAAACCTGCCGGAGAGATCTCGTGTCCCAGGAAGTCTACCTTCTCCACTCCGAAGGAACATTTGTCGAATCTGACGACCAAACTGTTCTCCTGGAGGCATTTCAGCATAGCCCGTATGTGACCTAGGTGCTCCTCTGGGGACCTGGAGAAGGTCAGGATGTCATCCACATAGCAGACACAGAAAGGTAAGAGTTCCTCATTGGATGGGTCGATATCGTGCTCGGCTAGCACTCTCCTAGGCCCGCGTTCGATTCTCCAGCTGGCCAATAAAGAATTAGAAGAATTTATTTCTGGTGATAGAAATTCATTTCTCACTATAATGTGGTTCGGATTCCACAATAAGCTGTAGGTCCCGTTGTTAGGTAACCAGTTGGTTCTTAGCTACGTAAAATAAGTCTAATCCTTCAGGCCAGCCCTAGGAGAGCTGTTAATCAGCTCAGTGGTCTGATTAAACTAAGGTATACTTAACTTAACAGAAAGGTAGGTCCCCCAAGATGCTGTCCAGAAGGCGTTGGAATGTGGCCCCGGCATTCCTGAGACTGAAGGTGGAGTAGGAGAAGGTATACGTCCCGAACGGCATGATGATGGCTGTCTTCGGAACGTCGCCAGGGTGTACTGGTACCTGAAAATAGGACTTAAGCAAATCCATTTTTGTGAATATCTTGGCCCTGTGCAGGGTGCCTGTTAGGTCCTGCATGTTTGGCAGGGATAGTGGTCCGGTGTTGTCATTAGGTTCAGCTGAAGATAGTCCCCACTGGGCCTCCAGGAACCATCTGGTTTCTTCACCATGTGGAGGGGCGACGCCCACGGACTCGATGCCTTTCTGTAGATACCCATCCTTTCCATCTCGGCGAACGCTCGTTTAGCATCTTGGAGTTTCTTGGGTGGCAGACGGCAGAACTTGCCATGTGTTGGCGGGCCTGTAGTGGTGATGTGGTGATGAATACCATGCTTGGCCTGGGTACCTGGCACCTGACACAGTTCTGTCTTGAAGATATCTGGGAATTCGTGGAGGAGGGCGTTGTATTTGTTTGATGAGATGGCGCATACGGCGGGCATTCCTGGTCCGGCGGAGAGCGGTCGGGAGCGGCAAGTTCTGGTATCCAGCAGGCGTTTTCAGCCAACGTCTACTAGCAGTCCCTAATGTGTGAGGAAATCAGTGCCCAGTAAAGGAAACTTGACATCTGCGATGATGAAGGGCCATTCATATTTATGGCCCAGGATGGATATTCTGCGGGTCCGAGTTCCATAGCAGAGGATGGGGCCTCTGTTTGTGGCAACTAGTGTGGTTGCAGCACCGTACATGGTCCTCCCTTGACAGCAGAAATACCAACTGCATAGCCCTGGTGTCTACCAGCATCCGTCATCTTGATATGGCATCGTGGATGAAGAATCCTACTGGCTGGGGTTTCTTAAGATTTGCAGCCACTGCTGTTATGGGTGACTGCCTTTCTAGTTTTTTTTTTGTGAAAGAACAGGGGGCTCTGCAATTTCTGGCATTACTTCCGAACCTCCGATGGAAGTAACACCAGGCTGGATTTGTTCTCATCTTCTGCTGCTGCAGCAGCACCTTCTTCCTGTATACCACACTCATGTCCCCCACTTCGGATTTTTCTGCTACCGGACTGCAGGCGGTAGGTGTTGCAGCATGTCTGGAGGCCTTGGTGGCCAGCCTCGTGGAGTTTGTGTGCGATGTTCACCAATTCATCCATCAAGAGGGCACCTGCTTCCACGATTTGTGCCCTCACCTCCTGCAGAAGGTAGAACAGGAATATTTCCTGCGACAAGCTGATCTCTCTCCTCTGTCCGTCTGAGTCAACGCCTGGCAGCATCAGGAGACCTCGTAGTTCGTTCCAGTCATCCCTAGGTGATGCATCCCCCAAGGGCTGGGTCATCAGGTCGAGGGTGCGTTGGGCCCTCTCTGGGACGGGCATGGAGTATGTGTCGATGAGTTTCTCTCGTAGGTCTCTTTACTTGATTTTACCCGGCTGCGAGTCCAACCATGGGGTGATTGTGTTGAAGACCTCCTCCAGCAGCGTTGTCATGGTGACATCCGCTTTGGTTTCCTTGTCTGTGATTTTTACTACCCGGAAATGGACGTCTGCCCGCAGGAACCAGGATGCAGTATTTTGCCGCAAGAATGGTGGGAGTTTTATCGCCTGGCTTATTGCTGCCTTCGAAGGCGAGAGGGGGATGTAGAGGATCTGTGTGTCCTCAGAATGACTTTCTACCTCAGTGTCTGACATTTTGCCTCACACCAAAGTGGAAAATAAGCACCGTATTTAGTCCATTAATGGTGTTTGGGGCTCCTCAGAAGTCAAAACTATTAACCGGGTGGTTCTGTTAATGACTTCTGAATACGGTCGATATGAATTGTAAATGGCAGGGCCAAACCATTCAAGAACGGCAGAACGTACCTGAAGGAGGTACACTGTAATTAGTCGGTTAGTGGCGTGGGTGTTCTCTGACAAAGAGCTTTCAGAGGCCTAGACTTTGTCGTTGTATGGTTCTGTTAAAGGCTCTCTGAAGGTAAAGCAGCCATAGTGAGTCCATTAAAGGCGAAGCCAAAACCGCTGTGTTTACCATCGCTCCTCGGGTCACCAGTTGTGAGGTCAAAGAGACAGAACTGGGTACTGACTAATTTATTTACCTGGGCAAAGGTATACATAGCAGCATGCAGACGGAAACAAAGTGCCCGACCTTCGATTGCTGTGACCGGCACACTGAGTGAGAGCAATTTGTGTTTGTTAACAGTCAATCAAATAGCAATAATAAGAGACATAATGTATATACAGTGATAAAATATATATTGGCAAAAAGGCCAGGCAATTCTACATACAAATATATACGAGATTCTTGCTGTGTTGATAGATGCGATACATGATTGTGATTAATGGGAAAAGAAGACGTCTGAAGTCTTTACAACATCTTTATCAACATTGTCAATTTTGTTTTGGATTTCATCTATGTTGATCATTACGTCACTACTTTTCTGAGCCGAATCCTGAATCAACTTTGTTAATATCTCCGTGTTTTCTTTTATTTCTTCAAGTTCATCTTCAATGAGTTTTTTGTGTGTTCTTTGTTCAGGCCTCTTGCATTTATTATATATGTACAATATGTTGTCACTCCAAAGTATGGGTGTGTATCTGACCTCGATAACTGAGTATTCATAGTGGAACCATGCATCACACATTTCACAGCAAGTTCCTTCATCAACTTCCCCTGAGCAATATCTGCAGGTTGCTGACTCTCTCTCGATTTGGGTTGACTCCTCCTTCTCCAGCACTTTGTTTAGTGTTCCATCTTTACGTGCTGTTTCAATTGTGAGGTTCAAGAGAAATGTCAAAAGAGAGAGACTGATTCTTTATTATTTTTGACATGTGTTTATAAAATAAAAAGCAGACGGAAAGGTAGCAGGCGACCCGAGGGCCCCCGCTGCATCCATACAGAATTTGTGTTTTCTGACAAGCATAAAAATATGAACAATATTTGCTACATAGCATATAAAAGGTAAATATACATAGCAGAAAGGCCGTACAATGATGCATAAGATGAGGTACGCAAAGAATCTGAAATAAAGACAGGTAATATACACGACATGATTAATGTACATCCGAAGGGAGAAACATAAAAAAGGAGAGGCGCGATTTGTCGCCCTTACAAATACTCCCCCCCCCTCCCCGCCGACAAAGACAATAATTAGAGGAGCAATTATTGGATGAAATAACATTAATCACGGAGGCGCTGGGGCAGTTGGAGCGGGTCCCTGCTTCTGGAGAATTGTGGGCGCGGGGTGGAGCTGACACCTGGGGTTGGCTGGATGAGTTTCCTGAGCTGCCCCGGGCCCCGCCTTGGTGGGGAAGCGGGTGCGTCTGCAGGCAGGTATTGAGGGGGAACTCTCGGGCACCTGCCTTCTTCTTCGCGTACTTCGCTGTCCAACAGAAATGCGGGTTTTAGCCTGTCGATAGTGATCCAGTCCTCCCGCCCGTGGATGTCAAGGAGGAATGCTTTGCTGGCTCGCCTGATGACTCGGTGGAGCCCCCTGTAGGGCCTGGTTAAGGGCGGCTGGCAGGTGTCCACCCTGGCGAAGACATAGGCGCAGGAATGTAAGGCGGGTGGGCTGTAGGTGATGGTTCTGTAAGTGAAGGTGTTGTGGCAGAGCGTGAACTTTTGTGCAAGTTCCATCAACCTCGGGAGGGGGGTGTAAGCGTTGTCGGTCAACGGCAGGAAGAATTCTCCGGGGGACAGCCATTGTTTCCCTGTAGACTTTCTCAGCAGGGGAGGTGTCACCATTTGCTTTTGGTGCGGTGCGGAGACCCAGCAGGACCCAGGGCAGCTGTTCCTTCCACCTCTTGTTGGTGCAGCATGCCATGAGAGCGGCTTTGAGAGTGGTGTGCCCTTTTGACCATGCCGTTCGCTGCGGGGTTGTATGCCGTTGTGCTGTGTAGAGTTGTACCCATCAGGCGTGCCAAGGAGACCCAGAGCTCTGAAAGGAAGGCTGGACCCCTGTCCGTAGTGATGCTGTCTGGCACTTCAAAGCGGCTTATCCAACTGGAGAGGAAGGCCTGTGCGCATGACGTTGTTGATGCTTCATCCATGGGGGTTGCTTCAGGCCAGCGAGTGGAGTGGTCTATGACCGTCAGGAGGTATCTGACTCTTCCCGACTGCGGAATGGGCCCGACAACGTCAATGTGGATGTGGCCGAACCACTGACAAGGCTGGGGAAAATTGCTGATCCTGGACTTCGTGTGCTAGGATGTTTTGCTCATCTGGCACGGGATACAGTTCCTTGCCCACTGGCGGACGCCCTTGTCGATGCCATGCCAGACGAACTTGTCAGTCATGAGGCGCTCCGTTGTGCGCCCTGATGGAAGGGAGAGACCGTGGACTATGTCAAACACTTGCTTTCTCCTTGAGGTGGGCACCAGGGGGCGGGGGCGGCCTATGCTGGTGTCACAGAGGACAGTTGTGTCCGAGTTTGCTAAGGGCATGTCTTCCCATTTGGAAGCCATCACTGTTGTTCTGTGGTCCGCCGTCTCTGGGTCTGCTGCTTGTTCTCTCGCGAGGTCTTCGTAGTTGATGCCAAGGTGAAGGGAATTGATTTCTACCCTTGACAGAGCATCGGCCACTGGGTTTTTCTTGCCCGGAGCGTAGTTGATGGTGCAACCAAATTCGGAGATGGCGGTCAGGTGTCGCTGTTGCCTTCCAGACCATGCGTCCCCCTGCTTTGCGAATGTGTGAACCAAGGGTTTGTGGTCTGTTAGGATTGTGAATTCAGTTCCCTCCAGCAGGTACTTGAAGTGCCTCACAGCCTGGTAGATAGCCAGCAGCTCTCTGTCGAAGGCGCTGTGGCGGGTCTCAGCTGGCGAAAACTTGCGGCTGAAGAAGGCCATGGGCTGAGGCATGCCGTTCACCAGCTGCTCGAGACTGCACCGCAGGCAATGTTGCTGGCATCCGTTGTCAACCTGAGGGCAGCGGCAGGGTTGTGGTGAGTTAAGGTGGTGGCACTGGAGAGGGCCCTTTTCATTTGAATAAGAGCCTGCTGCTGCGGAGCTTCCCACGTTAGTGTTTTTGGTTTCCCCTTCAGGATTGACGTCAGGGGGTACATGATGCGGACAATATCTGGGATGAAGCGCCGGTGGTAGTTTATCATCCCGAGAAACTCTTGAAGAGCCTTGATGGTTTGTAGTTCTGGGAAATTTTCTGTAGCTTTTACTTTTGAGGCCGTGGGGTGCACTCCTGCTGGGGAAATCTTGTGGTCAAGGAAGCCTACTTTTTCTTTCCTGAAAATGCACTTGTCGAACCTGACAACTAATCAGCTGTCCTGCAGGCGTTTCATGATGGCACGGGTGTGGCGAAGGTGTTCCTCTGGGGATCTGGAGAAAATGTGGATGTCGTCGACGTACCAGATGCAGAGAGGCAGATCTCCCAAGATGGTGTCCATCAGGCACTGGAATGTGGTGCCTGTGTTCCTGAGACCGAAAGTGGAATAGGAAAATGTGTAGCTCCCGAAAGGCCTGATGATGGCAGTTTTTGGGACGTCGCGGGATGTACAGGGACTTGGAAGTACGACTTCAGTAGGTCCATCTTGAAGAAAATTTTGGCTCTGTGGAGGGCACCCGTCAGGTCCTGCATGTTAGGGAGTGGGTAGTGGTCTGGTGTTGTTACCAAATTCAGGCGCCGATAGTCCCCGCAGGGCCTCCATGAACCATTGGATTTCTTTACCACGTTGAAGGGAGATGCCCACGGGCTTGCTGCCTTTTTACAGATGCCCATGCATTCCATTTCTGCAAAGGCTCGTTTCGCGTCTTGTAACTTCTGGGGGGACAGTCGTCGGAACTTGGCAGGGGTTGGTGGGCCTGTCGTGGTGATGTGGTGGAAGATGCTGTGCTTTGCTGAAGCCCCAGGTGACTGGCGCAGTTCTGGTTTGAATACATCCGGGAACTCCTGCAGGAGGGACGTGTAGATGTTGGGGGCTGTGGAGCAGATGGTGGGCATTCCAGGTCCAGTGGAGAGCTGATGGGAGTGGAATGTTCCTGTGTCGAGGAGGCACTGTCTGGTGACGTCAGTCCGCAACCAGCAGGGGAAACTTAACATCCGCTATGACGAAAGGCCAGCGGTATCTGAGCCCCAGGATTGAGATAGCCCGGGCCATCGTGCCATAAGTGCGGATGGGAGTTCAGTTTGCTGCTACGAGGGCGGGTATCGAGTCAGGTATTTTTTCCAAACCTTCCCTGGATGGCGGGAAGACCGACTGCATTGCCCCGTATCTACCAGCAGGCGACGTTTGGAAATTTTGTCCGTGATGAAAAAAACTGCTGGGCGGGGGGAGCTGGATTTCGTGGCCACAGCTGTTACTTGTGGCTGCCTTCGTCATTTTTTGTGAAAGAGCAGGGAGGCCTGCAGGTTCTGGCGTTGGTCCCTAACTTTCTATGGTAGAAGCACCACGCCAGGTTTAACCATGTCCTGTGCTCTCTGAGTGGTGGTCTCTTCTTATAAATGGCGTTGATGTCTCCGTCGTTGTTGCCGTCTTCCTCCGACAGGTTGCAGGCTCCCAGGGCGGCGGCCGTGAGGGTGGTGGCATGTGTTGAGGCCTTGGTGGCCTCGTATAGTTTCTGGGTGTCATCGACTAAGGCATCCATGTCTAGGTTCTCTGCATCCCTTATCTGGCGCTGAACTTCCCGTGGGAGGCGCCAAAGGAAATTTGCTTTTGTTAGGTCTATAGCCTGTTTCCTCACATTCTCATCGCTGCCTGGGAGTGTTATCAATCCCTGCAGCTTCCCTGGGTGATGTATCTCCTAGGGACTGGGATAACAGGTCGAATGCGAGCTGCGCTCTCTCGGACACGGGCATGGAGTAAGAATTCAGCAGTTTGTTTTTCAAGTCCGCGTATGTGACTTTGTTCGATTGTGTGTCCAGCCAGGGGGAGATTCTGTTGAATACTTCTTCCGGGAGCGCCGTCATGACTATGTCTGATTTGGTAGCATTGTCCGAGATGCGCACCATGCGAAAATGTGCGTCTGCGCGCCGGAACCATGATGCCGTGATTGGCTGCGAGAACAGGGGAAGTTTGACTGTCTGGCTTTGTTGGTGAGAGAGGCGTACAGACGATACTCGCGGGTTTCGCATTGAGGTTCTGCTTCTGACATCTTTACTTCTCACGCAAACAAAACGCGGGAAAATGCGCTGTATCGAGTCCATTAATGGTGCTGATTTGTTCGAGAGGTCGAATGAAATGCTAAAATGCGCCCTTTTGGGTACGCCGTATCTAGTCCATTAATGGCATGGTTTCCGCCAGGGAGGGTGCTATCAGAGGCCTAAACTTTGTCGTAGTTAGTTCCTGATGTTAGGGTGCAGCCGCAGTTAGTCCGTTAATGGCTGGGCCAAAACCGTGCTACCTGCCCCTGACCCGGGGTCACCAGTGTGGGGTTCAAGAGAAATGTCAAAAGAGACTGATTCTTTACTATGTTGTTGTTGTTTTAGATTTAGCTGGCCTTGTGCCAGCACGGGCTCTTGCTTCTAGAGCAGCCCGTAACTCTATGTTGATGATGAGTCTGTGAGATGGGTAGGTTACTGAAAACTTTATTATGATACATGAAAGTGATTTTGGTGGGGGTTTCTTTACTATTCTCGGCAGGTGTTTATAAAATAAAAAGCGGACGGAAAGGTAGCGGGCGACCCGAGGCCCCCCGCTGCGTCCATACAGAATTTGTTTTCTGACAAGCATAAAAATACGTACAATACTCGTTACACGGCACATATGAGGTAGATATACATATCGGCGGAAAGGCCGTACAACGAAGCATAAGATGGAGTACATAAAGAATCTGAAATAAAGACAGGTAATATACTGTACATGACGTGATTAATGTACATCTAATGGGAGAAACACAAGAAAGGAGAGGCACGATTTGTCGCCCTTGCACGATAATCACGAGATAATGTTCGTATGATAGTTTGATCTTTCCTATACTTACGATTTAAATTCTTCAATATTTGTTTTCTCTTTTTCTTTCCTCTTCTTTGTATTTCCTTTGAACATCGCGCAAGTCAGGAACTTTTTACACAGAGCATTTCATAGACACGTTCTACCCGCGCGAGAGCTACTCATTGCCTGTAGCACACGAATGGCCACTATAATGTAAAACATAATCTTGAATTAGCACACAATCCTAACGTGGGTTAATTTATTTATGCCAGGGACGGTGGGAAAATAATAATTAAAAGTAAACATACTGATCAAAACAGCGATGGGATAATGTTCGTGTCCGGTTCGAACATCCCTATTCGATTTTTTATTATATCTTTCGAATCTTTATAAAAAAAAAACGAAAGAAATATTCTATATACTATAGATAATTCTTGCAACCTAACATTTATCACAAATTCACAATACTAAATAAAATATATGTAAATAGCATAATTGAGGATTTTTTTCTGTTTCTATTTTGCGAAATAAGGTTAGGGACATTGGTAGGAGGGCCATTTGACCCCACCCCAGTCGCTAGTACTACACACGACGAAATACATTACTTTGACGCCCCGGGACTAGTACTAGCCTAAACACCGCTTAACAGTGTAGATGAATCACTCTTTCGCCGTGTTTAGTACTAGCTCTCATGAGGAATTGGAGTTTGGACCGGAAACGAACTTTTACCCAAAGATGGCCTCTCAAATATAATGTGGGTGAAAGCACCGGCCACAAAGCAACATTCGCCAAGCCTAACCCAATTTTGGGCTTAAGGCCTAGGCTTAAGAACACGTAGGGTACCATCATTGTTATTAACAACAGAATCCTAGGTAAGGTTGTACATTATCATGTAAAAATATCCTACATACCTTATACTTGCAAAAAAGGGCAGCAAAGATGAAGGTAAAAGTTCAAACCTTCTTCAATAGACCTAACCTCTGCATCTAGCCGAATAACATGCATAAAGTAGGCCTAAATACACTAGGTCTGGTTTGTGTACTGTATAAGCAAATTTGCAACTAGCACCACTAGGATTTATTATTTAAGCGCTTCAAAAAACAACTAGTTTCCATAAATGACTCTGAACTGTTCCACCCAACGGAGACAAACTGAATGAAAAGACCAGACGCTTGTGTCACTACCAAAAGCCTTGGTTCACGTGATAACTGACGTGACGTCCAAGAAAAAATATTGGTATACACAAGGCGTTCTAAAAAGAAAAGTTGTTGAGGTCAGCCTTTATTTCTTTTAAATTATTCAAATATAATTTACAGTATCCATTTTTTTACCGTTTATATATTTTTTTACATGAATAATTTGCTCAGCGCAGTTCCTTTGTAATTGTCTTTCTGTGGGGCTGTTCATATAAAAATATATACAGTATCTAGAGATCATGTAGAAAGAAGCTACAAATCGACTTTCCATTATAAAAAAGAAAATAGGGCTTCTGTCGGGGAGGTATATCTACAGTAGATAGAAATTCTCAAATGTTTGCCTTTTTCATTAAGACATTACTTTAATATTTTAAATATTACTGTAGTTATTAGGCAAGGCCTAAAGAATACAGTGACCTCTTGGGCATGAAGCCAAAATGAAAATTATGTTTTACCGGTTTTTATCAGCCTTTCCCGTAGCAGCTTCCTTTGTAATTTTCATGCTGTAGTGCATCGTCTTTGCCTTTGTACCATTATTGCAAGGTTCTCATCCTAATCTTGTTCTTTCATTGCGGGCTCATGAATGACAGGCTCTCCTGTTGCTTTCAATAACCACTTTTTTTTCATCACCTGTACACTTTTCCCGTTATCTTTACCATCTTCGTCCATTTCACCCTGAACGTTTTCGATATTCCCTTCTCGTTATTAAGTTTCTGATTCCATTCCTCATAGTTCGTTTTCTCTTCTTGCCACCCGACTTTTAGCTTCTCTCCTCTTCTCCCTGTATATATCTTCTCCTTTTCCTTGCCAACAGTTTAAGGCTCTCTTTCTATCTTCCATTGCCTTTTGGATTTTAAATTATAATTTTCACCGTCGGGTAACTTAACCCGACTTGAATAACTTTTACTTTCTCATAGTGCAGAGCTGAAGAATTTGTACAAAATGGTAATAACTTGGAGCAAGGGAATGTCAGAGAACTAGGGCAGCGCTGTAATACCGGAAATGGACCAGATTGTGTCAAAATTATTATTTCATAGTTTAAGCAGACCAGTAAGTTAAAATACTTCATAAAAGTTAGAAAGTACTTGTACTGAAGGACCAAGAGCCATTGCTAAGATCCTCAAGCAATTACTAAATCAGATTTATTTCAGTGGCACTCAATGTGCTGCAGTAGTTGAATCATTTGGTATGTCATACTGTAGGCTACAGTTTGCCCCATTTCGTTCACCTCTTTTCTAAATACATTAACCATTCTCTGAAGATTTATAAATAAAAAACATATGATTTCATCAGTCTTAAATGGAAGAGGGTCATAACTAAAATTATTTCTTTCAAATAATTTTTTTAGCTTTTCTTAAAAAATATTCAAGGGTTTACCTGCAGAGAACTATTTGTATTGTGTTGTTTTTTAATGACAAATATGTAAAATCCATTCTTCCAATGCAATTTCAAAATTGTAAATCTTTTTGTTCTTAGCACAAAAACACCTCTTGTTATTTTTTCAAGGGAGAAGGGAAAGCCAAATAATCAATCAATGTTAGCAAAATGGCCTCTCTTCTACAAACCTTGATCAGACAACAGAAAAATAGTGAAGTTCAAATGTCACTCATATTGGAATCCAGCAAGCCATCAACGAGAACACTGGTGCAAAGGCCACCAACAGGTTGCACGCAATGCAGGGATTAAATGAAAAACTAGTGTTCTACTAACATTTTACTATAACACACTTATTGCTGTAAATGATTGTTCAGTCTGGACCGCAATATTTAAGCCAAATACCCCAAAACCTATTTATGGCCAAGTATCTAAAAACATTTATGGGTTTACAAAATACATATGGACAAGACAATGTACAATATTAACATTCAACATGCCCCAATAAACCATAATAGGATATTTAAAAATTAAGGTCTTCAGACACAGGAGGTCCAGACACATTGGAACACGTGGGTGATATGTACCTCAGCCTTTGTAAATTGTTATACCAGCTTTAGTTTAACTGTTCCTGTAAAATCTTTATAGAAAAAATTTCAATTTGAAGAACATTCACGGTTATTCTCACTATACATTTGTTTCAACACTGGCAGCTTCACAGATCATCAATGAATAGCATTGGAAATTTGTAGTGTACTGTAATTGTAGACGAAGAAGCTTCCACTTTAAAACAAACGAGACAAATCTAACAACATGGGATAACAGCAATGTTATGCTGTCTCTCTCTCTCTCACATGCCTATCATTATTAAAAAAAAAATTAGTACAGTATAAATATGTATTAAGCATTGCAGCTGTGTTAGTCTCATATTGTCATTTACAGCCCTGCAATAAGTTAAAACCCAATGCAATTCAGATGGCATGGCAAGGTTGACACACTGCCGAGTCACTTTGCAAAAATGAAAATAATTCATCAAAGTATCAAATGAAACCAGTAAATTTTTGCAGCACTGATAATGCAATGATTTTCACATGAAATAAAAGCCAATGAAAATACACATGAAAATTTAGAATGGACCAGCACTTTAAAGAACTTCATGGAAAAATTTGTGACTCAGTTTGTGATGGAGTGAAAGAAAATTTCTATACTGTAATCGCATTATAAAGCATTACTGTCACAGCAAGACTATAACCAGGGAATACCTGAGGAAAAATGATAGAAGTAATGCTTGGCAACAATCTCATTTCATGAGCTGTTATTCAAGTTTATCGTTGTGTTGCATGTAAGAGTCCTACCAAAGAAATAATTCAAACAGCTGTTCAAAGCATTCCCCATTTCTTATTCTATTGCAAAAATCCTGCTAGAAAATAAAAGAAAATTCCAAAAAGAATTCCATGCCTTTTTCATTTGAAAACTGTTTATTTTATTACATATTCCCTGAACTTGGCCCTGTAAATATATGATGCCCTCACCATACGGCAAGGGTTACAAATACTAAAACTATTCCAAACAAACTGATAATAAAAATTTATGGCTATCACTTTAAATTCGCTGAAGTTTTAATCACTACTTGCCATTTTACCATTACTGAATGTGTGTGTATGTATATGTATATATATATATATATATATATATATATATATATATATATATATATATATATATATATATATATATATATATATATATATATATATATATATATATATATATATATATATATATATATATATATATATAATATATATTACTGTACACCATAGACTAAACCAAGCATTCACATGAATATTTGCCCTTTTCCAATAATCGGAATAAAGAATTTGTAGAAAAAGCAGTACTAAATCTTATCCTCTTACCTCTATAAGAACCTAAGATATGTGACCTACAATACAGGAATATCACAGCCTTCTAAAACAGATGAAATGCAGGTATCCACTGACTAGGTTAGGAACCAGTTTCTAAAATTATTCACAGCTAACCCTCTTGCTACCAAAGTCCCAGAATTAATCTTGGTTGCATTCCACTCTCCAGGGACCAAGTTACAAAACATATGCAAATCAAGTCCTTTTGCTTTGGGTCTCCCTGAAAATCTGTTGCAAGCAGTTATGTTTTGTTATCAAAACTTGAGATGTATTTGTTAAACCTCTGGATAATGATTTTTTTATTATTCTCGTCATTAAGTACTGTGATGCAAAGTCAGTCACCTTAACAACACAGATTAATAGTCATAACAGAAATAAATGACACTGATGCAACTCTTAAATGAAATTAATCTGAAGTGACTTGTTCTTAACTAAAGAAGCCTAGACATATATCAACTGCCTGACCCCTTTGAGAACATGCGTACCTCATGTTATATAGCCTCTCACTCCCCCAATGGTAATGCAGTCATCCACTCATCAAAAAGTTAACACAGATTAGAATTAACAATGATGATGGAAATATAATAACCTGAGCTTCTGCTACATTCTACATGTTGAGTGAAGGCCCTGACTTTGAAGTACAACTTATGGATACTATTAATGATACCTCAGATTAATAAACTTCATAATTTTCACCACACTGCAAAAGAATAAAACAAAAAGCTGTGTATTAACATGATAATGCCACTGACTGGGTAGCAAGAGGGTTTATAATAAATACCAAGCAGTTACAAGAAAGAATACATAACGGACACCAAAATGTTAAGTGAATCACCATGAAGTAGGATGAATATAAAAAATAAGGTAATAATTCTCATTAATGGTATATATTTCAACTTATATGAAACTAATGTATTTCTAATGGCTATTCTCAAAATTCTACCATAGTCATGCTCAATAATCAGTATTTTTTCTCCGCCATTGTCATGTTTATAAAATTTTCTTATTACGGATACCTTCAAGAAAGAAGAACAAACAGCATTCCATTTACTGTATTATGATGTTCTGCTTCTTTCAGTTTTAAGTCAAATACAAAATAGCAGCAGTATACATGTAATTTGAATAGTTACAAAATAACAATAATTTGAAACTGGTGTTTATACTTTTACATATCAAGGACCCAGTTACAATTTTTTTTAACCATTACTGATGAACTACCAAGTACAAAGAAAATATAAAAATACAAAAAATGTGTTAAGACATACAAGATAAGGAGTACAATCAAAGGTAGTGTCACTTTATCACTAAAGGAAAGGAACAATGGTTTTTGAGTTCCTCCCCCGTTTGTGTGCTAGTCTAAAGGAATCTTTAAAAAATTTATCTGCAACTATAAACATATGTGATGCAAAACACCAAATGGCAGCTATAAATAAATGCATGTGATGAACAAGTTACTTGTACAGCTGATGGCTTGGCCATTATTTTATCTTTATTTATAAAAGAATTCTAATCCTTTAAATTCTATGGATGAATAGAACACATCTTTGTTACTTCATTACTTAATTGTGCTTCTAAGGCTAAAAGTTGAAACACATTCACTGCATCTGCCTAGACTAAGCTATGTACAGTGAAGGACTGGTTCTAGTTACACTGTTGAGATGGTTGTCAGACCTACAAACAGGAAACAGTAAAGATATGGAGCCAAGAGTATTCATGATTAATATTGCACTCACAGAAAATAATTAAAAAATACACTTCTAGCCACACTATCCTCAAACCAAGAATTTTTTATAAGTCTGTTTCAAAGCTTCTCTAAACCAAAAAGAAAACATGACAAACATACACT
The DNA here is from genome assembly GCF_040412425.1 of Macrobrachium rosenbergii. NCBI lineage: Eukaryota > Metazoa > Arthropoda > Malacostraca > Decapoda > Palaemonidae > Macrobrachium > Macrobrachium rosenbergii. Next base: position 45,633,079 of record NC_089765.1, on the reverse strand, counting down.
TCCAAATAAGTGAACAAATAAAAACATTGAATGATCCAGTAATGAAGCTTTCAGTAAACAACCAGCCATTAAAATATATAACCTGGATAATCTTTAATACTCTTAAAAGAACAAGTATAATGGAGGCCCCTCACAAAAAGTAACACTGCTGAGTTAACATTCTTGACTCTCATATGGCTGGCTCAGAGGATTTGTTCTTAATAATTATTTTAGGTTTTATTTAGTATACTGTAAATCCTTTGGCATTTAATAACTGGATAAAGTGAAAAGGATGAGGAATCTGACAAAATTTCTTTTGAAGACTTGTTTCCAATGCTTGATATACATTGTTTGTTGAAAGCTGGACTATCCTTAGGCAGCTGGTATCTGTTAGTCCAATGAATCAGGCAATAGCTGTATTTTACCTATTTACCAGTGATGCATAAAAATATATTTTTTTTAATTCAGTGCTCTGAATACACTAAATGACTTCATATAACAAGATGTTCATTCACAATACATAACTGGCATAACAATATGGGGAAACATATAGAGTAAGCAGATGACCAGTCTTATGGAAACTTTGTGGAAACCACTGTAGTCTGGTTAAATTAATTATTGATATAGGGTGAACTGTGGGGACCTATTCATCTACACTGAAGGAAATAAGTAGTAAATATATGACAAAGTGAAGTCTTTGTATTATTTAAAATAAAGCCCAATGTTTAAAACAGACAAAGAGAAGAATTAGAATTACGTAGGTCTTGGAAACCACTTTTCAGAGACAATTCTCATTATATCCTTTTCATCCCCTGACATAATTATGGCTAGCTAATGTCAGGAAGGCCATGGAACTATATTCATCATTAATGTGCAGCATGAAAGTTCCCTTAAACAGCTAATCTGTAGACCCAATGAATTCAAAATGACTATGAAATCAATTGGCCTCAAGCTTTGACAAAACAGAAATAGCAATAATGAGTTAATGGCAGCAACTAAATTACTAATGGTAAAGATAAGTCAAAAGTGACTTCACACTGACATTAAACTACAAGTAACAGCAAAAACAGGGAAATATGTTAACAATAAATTAGAAAATAACTCGAAATGAACAAACAACTCAAACTTAAGTCTACCCTGATGAGCACTACTGTTCACTAATCAATATGAACTGCAGTCTACAAAGTACCCTGTTTTAATATAAAGACTAACACACAAAAGAGGAACATGCATGAGATCATACAAGGCCATCAAGCTACAAAAGGAAGTTTCAGATGATTCATATTAATCAACACAAATCCTACAATATCAAGAGGAAAAGCACTCGCACATTCCCTAGGGAAAACCATGCCAACCAGTGGCTATGCCACTTTTCTGAAAAAAACATAACCTTGCACCCGATTATCATGATGTACAATAACCAAGTGATTATCATATAGTTCTTATCATCAATCCTGTGACATACAATACCTTACAGGAATTCTTCAAGAAATCTAATGACTTCAGAAGCTCAATTCCTGATATTGGTTGAGTTCTTCAGCATTAGTAAAGGAACATTCTTGCCTAGGCAATGCTGTTTATTTTTTTTTTTACATTTTTAAAAAATGTTAACCTAGGTAAGCATAAGTAAAAATTACAAGTGATATGGACAAATATGGTTCTTCATTAGAATACATGACAAAATAGCTAATAAACCAGTAGAGCAAAACATAAATCAATCTGTAAATTAATACAGCCCTTTAACATTTACTGCAATATTCTACATAACTTGTTCAGATAAAAGTTTTCACTTGCAAAAATTAAGTACAGTACTAATTCTAAACATAAGAAAAAATCTAAAGTTAACAGGTAATATATTTACCTGTCCTCTTTATTTTTTTAACGTCGACAAGCTATGGATTTATCTTCAACAAAATGTAAGTGACAAAGTAAATGAAAATGTTTACAGTGAACCTATATTATTCAGTCAAATATATACACAGTACCACATCTGTCAAAGCAAAAGCATGTTGCCTAAGACAACATCTGTCAACAAAACACACAAAACAAAAATAATCTTAAAGAAAAAAGTGTACTTCTAACTTTTACTGTCCATATTAACTTCTGATACACATATGGGAAGCCCCTTGAAATCAGCCAGCATAATACAATGCAAGGTTTTTGGATATGATCCTAATGATATCATCATCATTAATTTACAGTACTAAATCAATATACAATAGACTGTACAAAGCTCTTCTATGAAAATTTGTCGTGCATGGCAAAGCTCTGGGCTGTTTTCACCCCCACTCTAACAATAGCTTGGGAGTTCACAAGAAATATTAAAAGACTGAAATATAATCATGTAAAGAAAAAGTTCAAATTCCTTGCTGGTCTTTCAAAGCAAATGAAAATACCATCACTGTTCTGTACTGAACACAGACATGAAGTAATAAAGTACTCTATTTTTGGAGTTATTCCAGAAAAAACACTTTAAAATTTACAATTTTTTACTAATGAATAGAAATAAAGGAAAGACAATACGAATGTTCTCTTTACTCCAATGACACCAGGAATGTTAGAGGATCAAATACCCTGGGTAGAAAATTTAATAATCTCCTTTTGTATCTGAACTGCTGTAACAAAGAATTAAGCTACCATATCTATTTTAAATTACATTATATTATATGTGATACATGTCTTCCCCATGCAGGAAGAAGTAACAAAATATTTCTATCAAGACTTTCTTATCATTTACATGATTGACTTTCAAGAATAACATGCTACCTCATTATTCTTGCTACCATTAATTCAAATGAGAAGTAAAAGTGTGTGTGTGTGTGTGTGTGTGTGTGTGTGTGTGTGTGTGTGTGTGTGTGTGTGTGTGTGTGTGTGTGTGTGTGTGTGTGAGAGAGAGAGAGAGAGAGAGAGAGAGAGAGAGAGAGAGAGAGAGAGGATTAGCATCAACTGGAAAATGTGTTCATGATCAGTGCTACAAGAAGAGTTCGTATTTGGTATAACGGTGAGTTTGACATGTAGAGGTTTCACAATACAAAAATAAATTCCTAATTCAGAGTACAAGACACTTTTGATATAGTAAAAGATATTCCTTTAATCATAGAACTATTAATGACTTCAAATTATAAAAGGTTACTGATTAACAAATATATGCACTGTCATCTATGCTCCTCATTTCATTCCATGCAGCAGAATAACAGAAATAAAATCAAATAATGTTGAGCTGTGTGATATAAAACAAGTCTAAAGGTTTACCTTTTAGCAACACTGAAAAAAGATCTTGCTTAAAATAGCAAACGCAGGTACATAATTACCAGTAACTTACAGGACTTCAGCATGTTTCATGTTATTTCAAAGGCACAGCAGCTCCAGATACTGTCATTTGAAGCTCAACATAGAAATCATGTTCAAAATATTAAAAAATAGGGAATTTGAGGCCTGACTTCCAGATACAAGTTCACTGTTAGCTGGACATCATATTTTTCATATTCATAAGGAATTACCCTACGACAGAATCTACAAAGTTATGAAGTTGTAATACATGTTACCATCTAGGATATTTTCATATGTTCTTGAGATCCTACCATTACCCTGTGAACATGTACAAACACTTGCAAAGCCTATTCTTTACAGAAGGGACTAAACCTACTCAGCATTTAGCAGGAAGTGCAAAACACACTTCATCGCTCATCTGGGTGTTCTGTGGGTGGTGCTAAATTATTTAAGAGATTATACTGATTCCAGTTGGTGTGCTAAAATAATTCTGGTTTGATAGATCTGTATCAGTAAATATAATAATGGCAAATTGATCTCTGCCCTCATAGTTTGTAAATTTTGAAAAAATATAAGTTTGTTCCCATCTGCTATACACAAATCTGGCCAACCAAAAAAGAAATAATGCAATTTTCACAGAAGACAATTAAACCACAACCTACCATGCTCACATCCACTGTCAATGGAAGTGAATTTAAGTGACCAACAACTACAAAATCTGTTGTTACTGTTACTAACTGATGCAGCTAACTAAGTACACATCCCAACAGTCAAACATATTATGACCAGGCAATTAAAGAGTGGTTTCAAATGGGAAATCTTTAAAAAATCATCATCTGTGATTTTGAGAAAACAATACATATAATTTTAAACACATGGCATCGGTTTAAAACTTTTTTAATTACTGCACTTGTCAAAATACAAAAATTATATTTATCTATAAAATGCAGCAATGGCCATAATCATCAATGACACATCATAATATTTTCCTTAAAATCTGTATGACTGTAAACTAAATTTCTGAATTTCTTGTCTTAATTAAATAACAATCATTTCCTCATAAACAATGCCTCTATCTTCTTAGATGGTAAACCATAAGCATGCTATTGAGAGTTAGTATTCTACTCCTATCAGGTCTTCCTAGAAAAACTATTTAACCCTGTCTATTTCACTAAGCTCTGCTGTCCTTGTAAAGAAAGTCTTTCTTATGTTGAAATACTAGGAGCATCTGAAGTAATTTCATTATCAAAACTGTAAGTCAATGGTCTGTAAAATTGTAGTTAAAAAAATAAAAACACAAGGCAATATAGCTGATCAAATGTTTAGATCATGACAATCACATATGAATGATATCTTAAGGAAAAAGGCATTTACTAATATCAAGGGTCATGAGGCTATGAAATAAAAACCACTCTGTTGAAAGCTCATTTCACAAGTCCTGTTTTCAGACTGGTATACTGCTGATGCACACAGTTCCACGAAGCATGTCCAGAGATCAACAATTGCCTTAATTTATACTGCTTTGTATAGCATCTGGTGAAAATCTATGTTTAAAAAAAGGCTTCACATACGATGCTTTTACTGAAATCATTGTTTCTTAACAAAATGTTTACGAAAGTAAGTTCAAAGTCAGAGGAAGAGAGAAACTAAAGAAAGGAAATGAAAACATCAGTTATTGTTGGCATAGCAGCAGTAGTATGCTCCACATAAAAATGAGAAAAAATTAACAAGATTATTATCCAACATATCTTTTCACTCAGGGTAAATGTACTCCACTAATATTATTTAAAATGTACACCAGATACTAGTAAAGAAATAGAGTGGCAGTATTGTTGATTCTGAGCATTTGAAATTTAATTTCTGAACTGATAAGATGATGGTCAACAAAAGCTCAAGTGGTTTTAATAAAAATTTTTGGCATAATTTTAACTCTGTAACTCGACAAGATCAAATAAATATTGACTCTCAGATGTCTGACACATGAAAAATCCACAAACATTGAAATTATTCAGCACGTTAATTATAAGAATGTATATCAACTTCCTTAAGGGAGGACCACACACACACTCAAGAATTACCTAATATCAGGCAATCACAGAAATAAGTATGGCTATTAAGTTATAATTTCACCTTTAATTGCTGGTATACCATATGTCTTGCACTGTAACTTTCATAGCTGCTAACATATCAATGAAAATAAAAGGCCATAAAATGAGGATAAAAACATAGTGAAAACATAGGATTAAAGTGACAGTCTTTTAGTACTGTAGTTTCACACTCAACTGTAAGAGATAGTGCCTCTATAGGATTTAACAGACCTTCTAATAACAAATATTAAAACCTTTAAAAGGATTACAAATCACTGAGATGACATTAAAAGAATACAAGAAAAAAGATGCAGTCTCCAGAAAGACAAAACTGACAAAAGAAAGAAAGGTGAAGTTCAGCCCAATATGTACAATGTCTGAATATTCCTGTTGAGACATCCTAATTCTAGTATACTTTAATGATTAATAGATGAAATCATTTAATTGTGAGACATCTCAAACAACAATAAATGAGAGCAAATTATAGTTATCCGCACATGAAAACACCACTAAGATGAACACGCAAAAAGATATAACTAACTATGCCATAACTCATAAATTTCTTTCCTAACAATCCAAGCAGTACTCCTGACTCAAAATAAGCTGAACCAGATGCTAAATTGCCATGCTACCTAGTCTGGCAAAAGATTTTCCTCTTAAAACAGTCATAGCAAAACAGATGACCACTGCAACCATAACATTAAAAGAAAATAGAAAAAAATATGTCAAACATACCATTTTTTTGTTAATAAATAAAATATTCATGCATAAGCAAAACATACCCTAAAAACACTGGCAAAATCACAGCAAAACCATAAGAACGTCCATGAATACCAAATGTCACCTATTTCTGTATAAATCTTGGCATATCAAATAACTTGCAGACTGTCATTTTGTTCTTCATATCCCATGTTATCACTGTTCGCTACAAAAATCATACCAGTATCACAATCCTGGTTTATTCATTTGCATATGTAGATTAAATCATTGTTTATAGATTACACTACCTTCAACTGACTAGCTTGATGCCATAATTGTAATAAACTACATTTAAATTTCATTCATAAAAATATAATTTGTTTGTAGTGGAATTTAGATTCACATTTCAACATAACAAAAACTATAATTACAGTATCATAGAGTATTTAAGCAGAAAACTTTTTAAAAAGCTCTCAAGCTTTCAATGTACAAGTACAGTGCTTGGAAAACATCTGTATAAATTTCAGTTTTGAAAACTTTTCAGAAATAACATGTCAACCCAGATAAAACACCCCTGACACTAGCCTTTCTTTGGCACAATATAACAAGTCAGGTACATTTGGCAAAAGATATCAAGAACTTATCATCAATGCACAGGCCTCAAGATCTGACTAATATCGCCAGTTCACGTTGCATAGAATCTTGTTTCAATTAGTCTATAAGTTCATTTGTAAGGTTTCAATAAGAAATAAGACTCCAACAAATTACCCTGAACATGAAACCTTGACTCTGGGTTCTCTGGTCTCTCGGCTAAATTGCTGTTATTCATCGGTGGCATCAGTAACTGTTGGTAATATGTTTGGCGAGGTGAAAGTAGATAAATCTGTCAAGCTTCCAGAATTACTATCATCGTCTCCATCTATTCCAGGAGCAACATCACTAACATTTTCCTTTTTAATCTCACTTTCTTTATTTAGTTTCTCAATTCCAAGGTCTACCGTCATTTTTCTAATTTTGAATGCATTTTCCTCAGAACTGCTGCGCCGTTTATACCTACCCTGGAATTCATATGGGGCCTCTGGCAACTCAGGAATCTCTTTGCTTTCAGACAAGAGGCCTTCCTTACGTCGCCTCTTTTCCATGATTGCCATTCTGATGCGTTCACGACGCTGCTTAAGGACTGGACAGGTTCTCTCTGAGTGCAACGTATATGCCATAATGGAAAATACACGTTTTCCACAATGGCTGCAGGAGAAGGTACAACAACAGTCTTTTGTGTAATTGCATCTGTCGCACACAATTTCTTCACTGACCTTTTCATGTTCTTTCCCTGCTGACCGCCGCTTTCTAGGCACTGTTGAGGTTGGTGATGATGGAGATTCCTGTAAGAAACCAATATTAAATAGTTAACAAAATAACACTGTACCAATAAAATCATATAATTACAGGAGTTTCAAAGAAGAAATCTGAGTAAGTTAATTAATTCCCCACACCACAAAGTAATAATTCATTTAGTTGTCGTATGTTTTTACACCACAATAAACATGTAACACTACTCTGAGGCACCTTAATAAAAGATGTATCAGTGATCACACCGTATTCTCACAAAAAACATTCATTTACGTCTAACTAAACTGTTTACTGTACATCTAATATTCTAAGTCAATGCCAAAATTTTATACCTACCCTTCTATCCTGGATAAATGCATAATTGTAATCTCACCTAGCAAACATATTTGTTAAATAACCATAAAGGTGATAAGAATCATGACATTTTTATGATAAAATAGAGTTTTATATATACTTACCAAGTAATTACGTAGCTATTGGTTCCTAACCTACGGCAGCTTAAAAATTCAAAAATCGCGCAGCGGCACTTCTATCGTTTGTGTGTAGGTGACAGGGTCCCACCCACTATCCGGGACTCAAAGGAACAACTTAGCAGAGAGCTCAATTCGTTTCATGCTCTAATATCCATGCAAGGGGAGGAGGGCGGGCTCCAATCATGTAATTACTTGGTAAGTATATATAAAACTTTATTTTATCATAAAAATGTCATTTTCATATAAGTAACTTACCAAGTAATTACACAGCCGATTCCACATTGTTAGGAGGTGGGAAAGAGCATGGACATATTCTACTCCAAAGCATTAAGTAAGTATTGAATTTGAAACAGAAAGGTTGCTAGTTATTTAGTTATAAATGATTTGTTTAACCAGACCTCTGAACTCTTTTAGGGTTCTTCTCGGGCTGGGAAAAGAATGGGGGAAAGAGTACATAAAAAATTAAGTAGTTAACTAAATAAATAAATAAATAAAAAAAAGGGGGGAGGTGGAAAAAAAAAAAAAAAAAAAAAAAAAGGGTGGGGGAGATTATATTTTAACACTGAATAAATGTTTGTTGTTTCCTTACCTGTTAAGAGAGCTGCTGCAGGTAGGTACTGCCTCTGGTCAGAGCTTCTCTCAACTTGCAGTGGGCGTGGCAGTGTAGCCAAGGGTCGTCCCTACATTAGTGGGAACTTTGCAGCGGAGGAAGTACACCGTATGCTCATGGTAGAGGTTGATAACTTCCTGACGAACTTCAGGAATATAAAAAAATCAGCTATTTGACTTATAGATGTCTCAGAAGAAGAGATGTTATAGCGGCTGCATCACCTTCTGAAGACTGGCCATTTTGATTGGTAGAGCTTTGTAGGAGACGCTCGTCTGAACCTCACAACTGCCTCTGCAGCCTATCTCGAAAGCCTTTTGCTCTGGCGAGGCGCATGACAGCCTGAAGCCTGGCCTGAAACTGAGTCTGAAGCCTGTCAGGGCCAGAGCAGACAACCCTTGGTGGAATCTGAGACAGTGGGGTTGTCTAAGCAGCGACCGTTTTTGTGGAAGGAGTCTTGGGTAATCCACCAGGAGTTTAATCAGGTCTGGGAACCATTCCTTGCTCAGCCAAAAGGGGGCGACTAGGGTCATGGAGGTGTTCTGATGCGTAGACAACTTGTTGATTACCTTCCTGATCATTCCGAAGGGAGGGAAGGAGTGCACATCTAGGCCTGTCCAGTCTAAAAGCATGGTGCCCGTGGCCCATGCTTGAGGATCCGGGACCAGAGAGCAAAAGAGTGGAAGACGGTGATTTCTCATGTTGTGAAAAGATCCACGGTGGGCTTGCCCCATAGTTTCCACAGATTGTCGCAGACTAACGGGTCTAAGGTTCATTCGGTCGGAAGGACCTGTTTGAGGTGGCTTAATTCATCCGCAATAATGTTCATTCTCCCTTGAATGAACCGGGTGACAAGAGTGACTTGATTCTCCTCCGCCCACAAAAGGTGATCCCTCGCCGTCTTGTACAGTGAGAAGGAATGAGTGCCCTCCTGTTTGCGAATGTACGAAAGTGCAGTGGTGTTGTAAGCATGCACTACTATCTTCTTGCTGTAGACTAGATTCAAGAAAAACTGAAGGCCCAGGTAAACTGCTCTAAGTTCCTTTACAATGATGTGAGACTTCTGTTTTACCGTAGTCCATGTTCCGGACACTTCCCAGCTGTCCAGAAGAGTGCCCCAGCCTAGGTCGAAGGCGTCTGAATAAAATTGAAGGTCGGGGCACACTGGGAGAAGAGGAGACTTCTCTCCATGAAGTCTTTCTTTGCACGACCACCACTGGAGATCCTCTTTGATTTTCGACATAATCGGGAAGACGAAAGAGTGGTTGGGTCTTTCTGTACCAGTTTGCTTTCAGGAAAAACTGAAGGGGTCTCATATGCAGTCTGCCTAATTTTACAAACTGCTCTACTGAAGCAAGGGTCCCTAGAAGACTCACCCACTGTACTGCCGAGCAGGAAGGAAGAGCAAGGGACTGACTGACAGTCTGAAGGCAGTTGTGGACTCTTTTGGGCGACAGAAAAGCCCGAAAAGTCCGAGAGTTCACTATCATCCCTAAATAAGGAATCTCCTGAGCCGACGTCATACGGGATTTCTTTTCGTTTATGAGAATGCCTAACTCCTGTGTCAGGCGAAGAGTTCTTCTCAAGTCCTCCACACACTTTTCCTCTGATGATGAGCAGAGAAGCCAATCGTCCAGGTATAAGTTGATGTTGATTCCCAGAAGGTGAAGCCAAATCCCTAGAGGAGCAAGGATTCGTGTAAAAACTTGCGGGGCTGTCGACAAATCGAAGCATAGGGCCTGGAACTGTAGTACTCTGCCCTGAAAAACGAAGCATAGAAATTTCAGTGAGTCTGGATGCACGGAACATGAAAATACACATCCTGCATATCCAGGGTGACCATCCAGTTCCCTGTTGTACTGAGGACGTGACTGAACGAACGGTCTCCATATGAAACTTCGTCTTCAGTACGAACACATTCAAGGCACTGACGTCCAGAATGGGCCTCCAGCCAGCCGAGGCCTTCAGAACCACAAAAAGGCGATTGTAAAAACCTTAAAAAAAAGGGATTTGACTTCCTGAAAGGGGGCCAAAAACTTCATGGAACCTTTTGAATATGCTGTCAGGGTGATTGGAGACGTAACTAAGGGAAGAGTCTTCCAGAAAGGAATGGCGTAGCCCTCCTTGAGAACCTTGGCCACCCAAGGATCCGCTCCTCTGCGCTCCCATTCCTTCCAATAAAGTAGAAGTCTGGCTCCTACTTGGGTGCGGATGACTAACTTCTCACTTCTTGGGGATGGTCTTGAAGTAAGACCTCTTAATGGACTTCGTAGGAGGTCACAAGTTTGATCTGGGTCTAGACTGGGTTTTTGTCTTCCCTCCACAAAAGGGCTGAGGTTGCAGAGGAGAGAATGATCTCAACATGGAAGGTACAGGCTCCCTCGGACGTCTAGTGGACTGTGCCAATAAGTCAGTGGTAGACTTCTTCTGCAAGAATCTCCTTTAAAGTGACTTGTGGAAAGAGGTGAGACTTATCTAAAGGAGTGAAGAGTAGAGCTGACTTCTGTGTTGGTGAGACTCCTTTCGAGATGAAAGAACAGAGTTCCCTCTTTTTTAAGGACGCCCATGGAAAAGAGGGAGGCGAGTTCCAAAGAGCTGTTCCTAACTCCCCTATCTGAGCATGAAAGAACTCCCAGCCAATTGGAGGCAAAGTCTTCAGGACAGTTTTCAATCTTCCTCGCTAGAGCCCTGATGGCCCAATTGAGAAAACTAAAAATCTTGAACACCTTAAAAATATTCTGGATAAGGTAATCCAGTTCAGATGAGGAAAACCTTTTCTTGGCCGTAGAAAAGGCTGTTCTACAAGTAGAATCCACCAGACTGGAGAAGTCCCCATGGGAGGAGGCAGAAACTCCCAAGGAAGGAGCTTCCCCAGTGGCACAGAACAAGTACCTCATCTTTAACAATCTGCTAGGCAGAAAAGCGAATGTTGCTCTGCCCTGCTCTCTTTTAGCAGCCAGCCAGTCATGAACTTCTCTGAGAGCTTTCTTCGAGGAGGAGGAAAGAACTAGCTTGGGTGACCTGGTACCCTCAGATGACTGCTTCCTCATGAGGAAGGTAGAAGCTGGAGAAGTAGGAGAAGCAGGAATGAAGAAATCTGGAAAACTATCCAGGAGGAAACGCAAGAGAGACGAGTAAGCTGAAGAGGGGACCGTCTCCTGAACAACCTCTTCCTCCTCTGAAGAGATAGGAGGCAAAGATTTATCCTTGGATTCTGGAACTGAAGAGGTTTTCTTAAAAATCCCGTAAGTTCAGTCAATTGATGCTTGAGTGGGGCTAACGAATCTTCTTGAACCAATGAGGATGACGGAATACGAGAAGTAAAGACACTTGGCACCCAGAAGCAGAGGCTGGGCGCTAGGCTGTTGGGGCCGGAAGCTCGGGAGTTGGCAATGGGTGCTCAAAAGCGGAAGTTTGGCGCAAGACGGCGGGCACCGGGCGCTCATGAACGGAAGTCTGGCTTGAGTCAGCTGGTGCCGGGTGCTCGGAAGAAGTTGGGCGCTGAGAACACTTACAGCGCTCAGTACTGTCTCCCAAAGAATAAAGGTAATGAGCTGGAGAAGCAGGCTGGCCCTGAAAACTGCAGGAAGGTTGTGGGCTAGCTTCCCTGTACCTCTTGACAGCCAAAGGAGAGCGGGCATGAAGGAACAGAGAAGCAATATGGGAGCTTCTTGTGCAGGCTGGAAGCTTCTGAATCTGATGTACGCTGATGCACTGGAACTCTAAATCTGATGTAAGCTGATGCACTGGAACGCCTTTCCAATGGCGCTTAGTCGAAGCCTGGGAACAAACGATAGGCTCTCCCTTGGACCTCTAGTATGTCTTCTCCCTGGTGCGGGGGAGAGGGACAGTGACCTTCGTCTAGGAGCATTGGTGGGACGGACAGCCAGCTCCTCCACATTCACAACACTCTCACTTCTCACTGCACTTTCATTATTCACATTTTTCTCCATTAGAGGTCTAATAGTCAATCCCATTTCCATAATGGCATTAGATAACAAACCAAACTTCTGATCAAACCTTGATTCGAGGCTGGCAATGGCACTAAGAGCAGAATCATGGGAACCTGGAACAGGAGTAGATGGTAAATAGGAGGACTTAGAATGGGATAAACAGGAGGAACTGGAGGAGCAGTAGTTCTATCATCCCCTACATTATCCAAAGGAGTAGAATCTGTACTGGCACTATTCTCAACCCTAAGGGCTGCTTTCCTCTTCCTATCTATTTCCAATTTTCCTAGATGAGATTTCAAGGTTTTCCATGTCTTATCTTCCCAATCCTGACACTCTACGCAAGTATTACCTGTACTACATTCTTGCCCACTAAATTTAGTGCATTTTGTATGAGAATGGTACAAAAACTTGGTTAACCTAGTTCTACAACCCTCAGAACAGAAGCGAATACTGGATGAACTGGAATCCGACATAGTTAACGAAAGTAATTCCTAAAGTTAACCAAAAACAACAATTCGTCAATGACAGAACGCCACAAAACAAATCCTGAATACTTCACCAAGATCAGAAAAAAACTAGCCGAAAAGCAATGAAGCAGCTGCGAAAAACTACCAATGTTGATCGGAAGCCAGCAGGAAACAAATTGAGCTCTCTGCTAAGTTGTTCCTTTGAGTCCTGGATAGTAGGCGGGACCTTGTCACCTACGCACAAATGACAGAAGCGCCATCGTGCGAATTTTGAATTTTTAAGCTGCCGTAGGTTAGGAACCAATAGCTATGTAATTACTCGGTAAGTTACTTATATAAAATGAAAGTTTCTACAGGTATAAAATTTATTCTGTATTTTATCTTCATAATGCCAGCTATCAGCGAAACCTGCATTTGATAAAACTTCACTATACTGGTTTGACTGAGACAAATATACAAACACTGAGTTCAACAGTATATTAGACAAGCTGGGAAGGATGCTAAGTGGTAACGTGACTGATTAGGGAAAAGAATTTTTTTTTTTTTTGCCGTATACAAGTGACACCTGCTTTCATGATTGATTTGGCTCTTCACTGATGTTTATAATCACTAAATACAATGTGCATCTATTATCATTGCAGTGTGAGTACTGATTATTTGTAATACAAGAATATCTCTGTATAATTTTAATCACAAAATTTATCCTACAGATTGTGTCTCACTTGTAATTGCAATACTAATATTCATTGTTTGAACTTTTGAGAGGGTGTTGATGAGGTGTTTATTTCTGCACTTTGGTTGTCAACAATTGATTTATTAAATATATTCATTAAACTTTAGTTACTAAAACTTTTCAAGATATTTTCCCATACCTATCACCTAGCTACACTTACAGAAACAATATACCCACACTTACAGAAACAATATACCCCTTTCTTATGGGCTGCCCTAAGGCTTAGGCTTATACCCAGTGATATGCAAACTTGTAGTGCTTTCAGGACATCAGTCCATTGAGATCAGACCCAGAACTAAAGGTAAAACTTAGAATTACGCTTCACCTCACTTGACCACATTGACTACTCATAACCTACGGCGAGGAGGTATGTCCTCCAACCTCAGCCTTTTCATGTTTTATGGGCAATCAAAAACAGCCAAAGTTGTGCAAGGGTCATTGTTTGAAGATCTAGTCCAATATGGTAAGGAGGATAAAAATGAACTGGTAAGGAGCAAAATAAGGCCTTGCTAATTTAGTTTAGACCAACTACTTTGGGCCATCTATGAGCTGGTTTCACGTAGTTGCTCTCCGAAGTCCCCAACCCGAACAGCAAGGTGCTAAGAGTCGTGGAAAGTTTGAAAACAAATAGGCTGGTAAAGAGAGTGCATAATTTAGAAGTGTTAAGATACAGAGTGAGAAGAAGTTGCAAAATTTCAACACTTGACAAAATAAGTTGCAATCAGAATTGGAAAAGGGTTAAAATAATAAAAATTTCTTGAAATATTTTAATGCAATAACTAGTTAGTTATATTTCATTCAATTCAATATAATATGAGCAATAAAATCTGAAATGCAAAAACCAAAAAAATTATTGCTACCGATAAAACCGAGTTACACACCTTCTTTAAAAGGCCTCTGTGAAGGTGGGTTTTAAAGTGCAAGTTGTTTGATAATCTGCTCCTAATATAATCGAATCCAATGAACTATAACTACCACAAACAATTACAAGACAGTTATTGTTGGGACTGTAATGTGGTTATCACCATCAATTTATGCAAAGGCTACTGCAACCCAAAGTATTTGTGCAATATTCAAGTTTAAAATGACCAAAACAGAAGAAACTGGTTTTTACTGATAACAGCAAAACAACTAACCTTCTTTATGCAAAGGCCCTTTTGCAGGTGGTTTTTAAGACGTGTTTCTGAAGAGCATCGAAGCCCACAGTGCTGACATCTGTGAGAAACTTGGCAGATGTTCTTCTCTTTGTGACACTTAAATCTATCTTCACTTGCAAACATTTGTAAGCAGTCTGTACAACGATGGTATCCTTCTGGTACCTGTTAAAAAATGTATATAATGTAACTGAGGTTTAAAACAGAATCCCACTGGTAGGGAGGTACCACTTTACAATGTTCCTTGCATGGCATTGTAGATGGTGACAAATGTTTTTTCAATGTCTCTGGGGCCTAGCTGAATTGTTTTCTGCCTTCTACTTTTTATGTTAACCTTGGTCTCTTTCTAATAGCTGTCCAACTTCAAATTTACCTTAGTCTTATTTTCAACCCTAATTTGGGAACATATACTTCAAGTAAGCTTTGAAAGAGTCTAGGAATGAGACTCAGTGGTCTCATTAAACTAGATAATAATAATAATAATAATAATAATAATAATAATAATAATAATAATAATAATAATAATAATAATAATAATAATAATAATAATAATAATAATAATAATAATAATAGACCCTCTTTCAAACAGGTCTTGTTAAAAAGGATGGCTGTATTATGCAAATTTATCTTATACAGTATCTTTTCTATTTTCCTTATGATTTGCTTTTCGGGCTCAATGACATTGGTCAGTAACTGGCCGATATTCATATTGGAAAAAGGACAGTGTGTGGAATGCGGGAAGTCTTTCATTGAAATATCCAATAAGAAATCCTTCACCATCTGGATTCAGGTTCTACTTCAGGTACCGTCGACATGTTTCGACCAGCTTGTTGGTCGTCCTCTGGATGTGGTTGAAAAAGATCTGGAGAAACAAGGCGCTTGGGTCGGTATTTATGAGGGGGGGTCTTCAGCACCAATCAAAACCCCCTATAAATACCAACCCAAGCACCTTGTTTCTCCAGATCTTTTTCAACCATGTCCAGAGGATGGCCAATGAGCTGGTCGAAACGTTGACGGTACCTAAAGTAGAACTTGAATCCAGACGACAAAGGATTTCTGATTGGATATTTCACTAGAAGACTTCCCGCATTCCACACACTATCCTTTCTCCAATATGAATATTGGCCAGTTACTGACCAACATCACTGAGCCAGAAAAGCGAATCATATGGAAAAGATACTATATAAGATAAATTTGCAAAATACAGCCATCCTTTTTAATAATAATAATAATAATAATAATAATAATAATAATATGTCATGTTACAGGTTACTGATGCTTCAACAAAATTAATTTTGCATTCAGTTTTTTTAACTCTTCTAATTATCTCCTCTCTGGCCCACACGAAGGATAAGAGATGGGCCATATTCATTACTTTAGAGTAGCATACAAAAATACTCAGCAGGTATTTAAAATACTTTGCTGGCATTTATGCTGCTTTACATGTACAAAATATACAAGCAAAATATAGTGATACTAGTATTAAGTTTGTAGGCAGGTCCACCAAGTTGCATGAGTCAATTCCAGGTGCATTGGAAAAAGGCAGGTCTAGTAGGGTAGCCATAATCAATGCTGTTACAGTAATCATTTCTTTACAGTTAGGTGAGTAGAGGGGTATGGCCGTAATGAAGGCTGTGGCTAGAGCGGATTACTGGTGGGACTCCAGGTGCTTTTGTATGGGGTACATCAGTCATTAGGTGGTAAATATGACATAGCACGTGATGTTACCATGGGCTTGCATGTGATCAGCAATGTGTTGGCTCCCTCATTCTACCCTTTATGTGCTAAAATCCTTATGCTGCAACCTACTGAAACAGCTGGTCATAGGCTAGTTCCCATCGTATAAAATGAGCCCCTCCAAGTAACCAGCAATGATAAGGACACCACCCTCCCAACCCAGAACTTTCTTGGTCCTTGACTTGCCATTCTAAGAGGTTGCACCATTGTGAGCCTTCCACATAAAAAGTCAACATACAACCACTCATAAGTATGCCCACTGTAAGGTTAAGTGCAACATCATAGTCACCACCTAAGAGCATATAAGCATCTGGTGTTCCACAAGTAATTCACACTAGGACATCCCTCTGAGATGAGAAGAAACGTCAACACCTCTACTCAACTACTTCTGCAGGAATGACTACCAGAATAGACTGCAGCTACCCTACTAGACTCATCTTCTCCAACTGCACCCAGAATCAGCCAAAGCAACTCATCGAATCTGCCAAAGCACTTAATACAGGTATAACTGTATGTTACCACCTGTGTATTAAAAGATAATATAAAAACCTTCTCCCCAAAATTCTACAATGACTTCCATAACTACCAAATATTTTCCCCCCAAAACAAGGATTTAACATAAGCACAAACCTCTTTTGTAGAAAGGCCTCGGCAATTGCCTTTCTTCATATGATAATAGAGGGATATCTTGCTCTTGTAAGCTTTGTCACAATATGGACAAACTTCGTTACGGCCTTCGTTGTGAGTGAGTCTATGGGTCTTCATATTATGAATGAAACTGAAAGACTTTCCACATATGTCACAAGGATATGGTTTCTCTCCTGTGTGGACCACCTGAAAAAAACCATCAATAGATAATAAATGAAAATTATATATATACTAATAATAAAATGCCTTCACTTATTTTCATCTCAGATCTGAAGCAAAAATAATTCTTATCAGAGGAATCCAACCAATAATAACTACCACGTACCTTAAAAATTAAACCTTACATAATTGGAACTCAGCATCATATGTCTAATTGAAAATCTAATGAAGTACAGTACTAACATGTTAATTCAACACTTTTACATCATATTATTATCATTATCATTGAATATTTTTATGTCAATTATCCTTTTTACAAAGATGAATGAGAAATGAGATCTCACCACTCTTCTGTTTTATGCACTTCCTGCCTCAATTCCATTCTGGGTCCTTCTACTAGTCTTCACACTGCTACTTCTGCCTACTCTTCGGATTAAAAGTTGCTCATCCTTTCTCAAATGTTCAAACAATCTCCATCTTTAAGATCATGATCTATTTTCCAGCTACTAAATGCCAAATTTCTCCATAACCTCCTCATTTGTAATACGATTTTTCTACTGCATTCTGATAATGACTCTTAGCATTCTTTAGTCACATCTTTTCAAAATCTTCTCTGTTTTTTTTTATATGTTAACTGTTCTATAATGCAAAGTGTAGTGCATGCCTTAATGAAGCAGCATAAATTTTTACTCTTTATAAATGGGTTACAACACTTTCATTAACCTGCAGTAACATCTTTCCCCTTCACCCAGACTCTTGCCACTTTCTATTTACTACCCTCTCAATACTTGCTGCATATTCCAGTATATCCCCCATCATAACAATAATGATCTGCCTCTTATTCAGACTTCCCTTCCAACACAAGGTGGTCACCCTTCGTCTCTTCTCCATCCCCTTTTTATATAATACAGACATCAAATATTTTATTCAACATTTTGCAACCTTGAATGTCTCTTGAGACACCATCTATTACACTTAACACAGTACAGTACTGTGTTTGCCACCACACCATTCTCACAGTATCCTAATGGCCACTTCCTTAACTAATGTATTTACTTCCCTGATACTCACTATGAGCTTTATTTTGCTTATGCTAATTTTAAGCCCACTTTACTCCCTTCAGCTCTTCCCTCTTTTAAACTGCATATAGCAGTTACCAAGGGTTCCCTTTCAGCACCACTCTGTAAATTCTTTACTTACTATGAAAAACTAAGAAGGTATTAAGGTTGATTCCTAACTGATACTAACATTTATCTCAAAATCTTCTGATATACATGACAATTTTTACTCTTGATCTTGTGTTATGGTATAGTTACATCACTAGTTTCATGGACATTTCTGGTAAACCCTGTTTTTATGACATCCAATTAACTACTCGTCTTTGTACTCTGTCAAATGACCATTCAAGACAACATAGTGGTACTTTTATCTGTAGTTGTCTTATTATAAAGATGGCTTCTTGTGTCAATTTTATCTACGAGCCTGCAGACTAAAAGATACAAGATTCTGATTTATCTTCAATCATGCAGGGGACCTTCATCTTGCATCTAGTTTACCGTATTATATAAGCAATATTATTCCAAAGAAAATAGGTTTTATAATGACAAAAATGGCCACTTACTAAATGATCTCGAAGATTAGATCGGCAATTGAAAGTTTTGCCACAGTAGTCACATTCAAATCCTTTCTTACCAGACCCAGCACTGAGGTCTGGCGTAGGATGCGCTGTACGTCTGTGCTCCTTGAGTGCTTCCAGGTTAGCCAAATCCTCCCCACAGGTTGCACAACGGACTCCCTCAGCTGTGGTGGGAACCAAAACATGAGTTCTTTGGTAATATTTCTGCACAAAATGAGAACATATTACATGCTCTGGAGACAAACATCACATACATTGTCTCAAAACAATTTAATGTTTTTTCAAATCCAGGAATAAATATCCTTCCAGATTTCATGACTAATTCCTGAACCATAGCTCTTTCATTTCAATGGTACCTTGTACATACATTTTTCTTTGCAATTTAGTCACTTTCCCAATTTTGTCACTTTCCCTTTTATTGGCTCACATTATATGAAGCCCAGTTACGTACGCCAAAAATGGTATCTACTTAACATAAGAGCTGGAACATTTAAGTATCTGAATAATCAGATTTAATGCTCATAACTATTTAAAGCCTGGATAAACTTTAAGAACACCAATAAAAACTGAAACATCCACCTGGCAGTACTGTATATTAAACTATTGAGAAGAATCTAACAATGCTTAGTAAGAGTGAGAAGTATAGACTTTTCACTTACAATGTTCATTTAAGTAAGCAAATTACTACAGCATCCCAAATTTGAAACACTGAACACATTCTTAGCAGAACAACAGGTATCTCAACTCTCCATTATTTTGTTACTGATACAGTAGCAAGTTCTTGTTGTGAACCATAACAACAAAGAGTAAATTACTGTAATAACTCAATCATTATCTATTATGTGGACATACAGGTTTATGATCTCTTATCCATAATTCTAAAGACTAATAAGCTCTTAAAACTGAAATATTTTTTGGAGAAAAGTAATCATTTGGAAATGTCAAACAGTACAACTGTATTTATAATACATTGATGATTTATGTAAAAGTTGTTTTGCTTGCTGTATTTAGTTACAGTATGTTGCATGTATTATCACCATATTGTTATTGTATTACAAAATCGAAACACTGTGATCGTGCGCCACTTGCACTTGATATTGTTTACAATCTCAAAATCTCCATTGATAGAGTACTACCAACATCTTCAATGACATTAGTTGCTAGAAGAAACATAATTCGGAGATACTTTTTCTTGTAAATTAACAAAGTTGGGTTTAAAACGTGCACATTACTTGACTGTAAAAGCAGTAAGTGCGATTTTGCCAGTTCCAGACGTCGCTTTTGCTTATTCCAAAACGTTTTGCAACCTACTCATTATTAGTATTATTACCCGTGGCTATAACCTACAGCTTTAATTTACTGGTATTCTTTCTCAAGATCTCCAATGTGATAATAAAGATAAATTCGTATTTTATGTTTGCTTATGGAAGCCACTATTAAGAATCAGCAAGCTTTAACTACTTGATAGTTATGGTACTAAATGATGCTGGCAATCAGCTATTTCTCGATTTGGTTGTTTATGTCTGCACAGGTTTACAATCCTTCATCCTGAATTCTAAAAACCGGAATTGTTTAGTGGAGGATGGAGCATCATCATTGGTCTTAAGGTCGATGAAACGTAGGGAGTCAGGTTGTTACAACGACAGATATCCATTTGTAAAAGTCAAATAATAGTTGTATTGAGAGTACCGCAATGATAATTTTAATAAAACTGCTGTTTTACTGGTCCAATCATATTGCATGTATTACTGTCATATTATTACCGTATTACAAGGTATGAACAATGTAATCATGCACCGTTTTCTTTCTGGTTCTTAAAATCATCAGCTGATTGCATTTTACTGACATCATCACCATCTTTAGTTGCCGAGTGAAACTTAATTCAGAGATACGCTTCTTTTGTAAATTATCAAAGCTGGGTTTACAAAATGCAACTACTTTATTTACAAACACAGGATATTAAATGAAATACATGTGGTTTTGCCAGTTTCAGACGTTGCTTTTGCGTCCAAAGCATTTTGCAGTTTGCTCATTATTCGTTTCTTCAGCCACAGCTATAACATGCAGGCTGCTTAAATTTAGTGGCATACTTTCTTAACACCTTCTCCATTGCACGACGGATGAATAAAAATATATTTTTATTCTTATTTATGAAATTACATTGCAAATAAGCAAGTCTTTAAAAAGTGACAACTGTAATGCAACTCTTAATAATCATGTTAGTTACGGTAACTAACATTGGCAAACAGCTGTTTGTCGATTCTGTTGTTCATGTCAATAGAGTACTTACAGTCGTTTATTCCAGTGTTTTGCATGTAGTAGCAAGTGGTTGTTAATTGTAAGAAATAGTAATGAATTCTTACACAATCCACAAGTTTGGTTAAGCCTGATTGAGTATGATGATTTCCTAGGCCTATTACAGTAATTAGTTAAAAGCTAACTTGCATAAGCCTTATCAGTGTAATCTATCAACACTGAGACAGGCATAGGAAGCCTAGCCTATTAAAATCTGCTAAAAAAGAAACCTGCACATTAAGCATATCGTCAAGTAATCTACCAAAAATGCATCTCTCACTATACAGACAGTCTCCAGGTTACGACGGGCTTGACTTACGACGTTCCAAGTTTACGATGCTCTTCAAGTATATTCATCAAAAATAATTTCCTGGGTTACAACACATGTTCCAGGTTTACGATGGTGACAACACCAATCCGATAGCAGAATGGTCAAATTTTTGAGGTTTTTTGTTGAAAAACTCAATAAAAATCAGGATACATTGTTTTCAAGACACCCAAAGGATTAAACGTAAGGTTTTCTTACGATTTTCGACGGTATTTTAGACGACACCAGTCCGACACCGATCGGAAGAAATATGCATAAAAAACGGCAGAATGGTCAATATTTGGAAGGTTTTTTAAATGAAAAACTCAATAAAATGCAGGATTTGTTGTTTTCAAGACACCCAAAGGATTAAAAGTAAGGTTTTCTCATTATTTTTTATGGTATTTCAGACAACGCCGATCTGAATGGAAGAAATATGTATCCAAACCGGCAGAATGGTCAATATTTGGAGGGTTTTTTTATGGAAAACTCAATAATAAAAATGCAGGATTCATTGTTTTCAAGACACCCAAAAGATTAAAAGTAAAGTTTTCTTACAATTCTCGCCAGTAATATTTCGGATGACTCGGTCCAACGCATACGACGGAAGAAAATTCACATTCGCAGATTTTTTCATAGAGCAATATTCACTAATTACTGATTTTTATCTTATTTTTACGACTAAATACATTTTCATGATAAAAAAATGATTTACTAATTATCAAATATTAATATTAACCCTTAAACGCCAACTGGACGTATCGTAAGTCGACTAAAATTGCCTGTCGGGTGACGAGCGGACGTACCGTACGTCGACTACAAAATATTTCAACCTTCGGTCAACTTTGACTCGACCGAAATGGTCGAAAAACGCAATTGTAAGCTAAAACTCTTACATTCTAGTAATATTCAATCATTTACCTTCATTTTGCAACAAATTGGAAGTCTCTAGCACAATATTTCGATTTATGGTGAATTTTTGAATAAAAACTTTTACCTTATGTCCACGCAGTAACTCGGCCAAAAATTTCAGAAATTCTTTCTCATTTTGTCGTAATTTTTGCACTGTTTTATACTAGCCGTTACATAAAGTTTTATATATGAAAATGTGCGCAATTTCATGTAAAATTCAACAAAAAACAACCTATGGTTGTAGCTTTTATCAGTTTTGAAATATTTTCATATAAATCACGATAAGTGACAAAATTTTAACCTTAGGTCAACTCTGACTCGACCGAAATGGTCAAAAACGCAATTGTAAGCTAAAACTCTTACATTCTAGTAATATTCAATCATTTACCTTCATTTTGCAGCAAACGGGAAGTCTCTAGCACAATATTGCGATTTATGGTGAATTTAAAAAAAAAAAACTTTTTCCTTACGTCCGTACGCGGTAACTCGGCCGAACATCTCAGAAATTCTTTCGTCACTTTGTCGTAATGTTTCCACCGTTTTATATTAGTCGTTACATAAAGTTATATATATGAAAATGTGCGCAATTTCATGTAGAATACAACAAAAAAGGGATTTTGACAAAGGAAAAATCTATTTCTGAGTGAGGCCCTGTGTCACCCGGTGACCCTCCCAGGTTCTAGCTTCCCCCCCTGCACGGGCATACCAAGCCTGGGGATAGTGCTAGCCTGGAATGAGTTCAGATGGCGCTGGGTTCGCTGTTTGGCGGGCGGGTGAGTGCGGGAGTTGGGTCGGCTCTCCGCTCTTCCGGGGGTTTTACCATTGGGATGTCTTCAGAGTGTGGTTCTGTGGCAGTGATGACCTCACTCACCCTTGCCCATACCAACGTCTATTTTCATATAGATGCTCGATCTGGGGGTAGTAACCCCAGCATTCCTGATAGCTTTTTTCTCTGGTCTTTCTAGCAATATTTATACCTAGAAATTCGTGCTATTAAGGAATTTCACCGGGTGACACAGGGACGAGCTCAGAAAATAACTTATGGTTGTCGCTTTTATCATTTTTGAAATATTTTCATATAAATCACGATGTGCCAAAATTTCAACCTTTGGTCAACTTTGACTCGACCGAAATGGTCGAAAAATTGTAAGCTAAAACTCTTACATTCTAGTAATATTCAATCATTTACCTTCATTTTGCAACAAATTGGAAGTCTCTAGCACAATATTTTGATTTATGGTGAATTTTTGAAAAAAACTTTTTCCTTACGTCCGCGTGCGGTAACTCGGCCGAACATCTCGGAAATTCTTTCGTCACTTTGTTGTAATGTCTGCACCGTTTTATATTAGTCGTTACATAAAGTTTTATATATGAAAATGTGTGCAATTTCGTGTAGAATACAACAAAACATAACTCATGATTGTAGCTTCTATCAGTTTTGAAATATTTTCATATAAATCACGATAAGTGCCAAAATTTCAACCTTCAGTCAACTTTGACTCGACCGAAATGGTCGAAAAACGCAATTGTAAGCTGAAACTCTTACATTCTAGTAATATTCAATCATGTACCTTCATTTTGCAACAAATTGGAAGTCTCTGGCACAATATTTCGATTTTTGGTGAATTTTTGAAAAAAACTTTTTCCTTAAGTCCGCGTGGTAACTTGGCCGAACATCTCAGAAATTCTTTCGCCGCATTGTCGTAATGTTTGCATCGTTTTATATTAGTCGTTACATAAAGTTTTATATATGAAAATGTGCGCAATTTCATTTAGAATACAACAAAAATAACTCATGGGTGTAGCTTTTATCAGTTTTTAAATATTTTCATATAAATCACAATAAATAGAAAAAATTCGACCTTCGGTCAACTTTAACTCGACCAAAATGGTCGAAAACTGCAATTGTAAGCTAAAACACTTAGTCTAGTAATATTCAATCAATTACCTTCATTTTGTAATAAACGGGAAGTCTCTAGCACAATATTTCGATTTATGGTGAATTTTTGAAAAAAAACTTTTTTTAACATCCGCACGTTACGAATTCATG
Source organism: Macrobrachium rosenbergii (assembly GCF_040412425.1). Taxonomy (NCBI): domain Eukaryota; kingdom Metazoa; phylum Arthropoda; class Malacostraca; order Decapoda; family Palaemonidae; genus Macrobrachium; species Macrobrachium rosenbergii. Next base: position 45,608,563 of record NC_089765.1, on the reverse strand, counting down.
CATCATTTTGTGATAATATTTTCTCTGTGTTGCTTTGATTGTTTTACAATGTTATATACCAAAATCATTGCAATTTAGTGTACAATACAAAGAAAAAAATAACTCATTAGCTTTAACCGTTTTGCTCACAGCACAATTTGTATACAATTATATATGAAATTTTTTTTTCGCACTGTCATATATTTCAATATTTATACTGTATATGATAATGATTTTTTTTTTATTTCTGATGGTTGCATACTAAACTTCAGGCAATGTCAAAAATAGGAGCCAAAAATGAACTCTTAATCTTAAAAACTAAGCCTGCTGTGATTTTTTGAAAAAAACATTTTTTCCACTTCGGCGCTAACTCCCGAATGCCGCCAGCATACGGCAGACACTTTTGTAAATAGAGGCTCGGCGTTTAAGGGTTAAGGTACCCACAGCAAAGTATCGATAAAATTTTAAATTAAAATCCTGTAAAATCACAAAACTGCTTACCGATGTAATCACTTCATTCACCCTTTCTCTCTCTCTCTCTCTCTCTCTCTCTCTCTCTCTCTCCCCGAATAATTCATGAATAATTTCACTCTTTTGAGATTTAAGTAAGGCAACTGCCCATATCTCTCTCTCTCTCTCTCTCTCTCTCTCTCTCTCTCTCTCTCTCTCTCTCTCTCTCTCTCTTTTTGTATTGCATATATCCTTCAAAGAAATATGGATTACTGTATATAAACATAAAAATATACTAAAATTCCGTCATCGGTTGTATTACAATTTTTTTATTGCTTTGACGTAGGCTTCATGACGACACACTATCAGCTCAAGGGATTAGAAGTAGCCAACAACAAAGCTTGTAGCAACCCCCTCTCTCCATGACGATATGCTATTGGCCGGAAGGACTGAAAGTAGCCAACAACAACTTGTAACAAACCCCTCCTCCCCCTCTCGTTCTCCTTGACGACATGCTACTGTCAGGAAGGGTGGGATTTTAACCAACCACAAAGCTTGTACCTCAAGGGCTTTGCATACACTAAAAGGAGGGTGAGTAGTATTTTTTCTCTCTCAGAGATAAGAGAGGAGAGAAAATGATGGCACAAGAATTTTTTAACAAATTTGTGGGAGATGGTGAGGACTAACCATGTTTGTATGATAAATAAATGATTTACCTAATAATAAGTACTAATTTTCAAATATTAATATGATTAAATAACAATAATAATAATATACTGAAATGATAACATTCATGCATCTTTATAGTAAAAATTATTTCAATTTTTAAACAAAGATATATCACGCCCTGTCTTTTTCCCAAAACTTTGAAGCTATGGGGGAGGGTGGAAATGTCAAATTTGTCAAATTATGTCAAATTACTTGACACTTCTGACCAAAGGTTTTGGGACAAAATTTTAAGGATCGCATGATACACAAGGTAAGATGATGTATGAGTACATATGCAAAATTACGGTTCTTTCTGATGCTGTATATTTTTTAGCTTTACGGAATGTTATTGTTGGAAATGAAACGTGCTTGTGTATATTTAAGAGCAATCATCACTTACAAAATCCGAAAAATCCAAAAGTCAAACACAGCTTCCCCCGAGGGTTTCAGATAAGGGACCGTAAACCTGTATAGCTCATCTGGATCTAGATACAGCTAATAAAGGCTTTTGTACAATAGCAAAACTTCAAAGCTAAATAGCCATTTTATCTACAGCCAGGAGGCATGAAAAATATTTCTACTGTAAGCAAAAGTACAGCTCACATCATTACTTACCGCTTTTATTAGGATTACATGTTCCCTGATACTTGACGATATGTCGAGTCAACTCTGACTTTGATACAAACTCTATGTTACAGGTCTCACACTTATTTGACCTCTCTGCAGACCCTCTGTAATGAAATGATATTGAAATTAAGTGGTACCCCTAATTCAAATTTGTACATCAACCAGAAATTAGAAAGGCATGCTTACTGGTACATACTGACAACAAAACATAATATAATATTTGTAACACAATATAGAGTGAAACCAATAATAAATACTTAAAGCCAAGAAATGGAATTGCAACCAATCTCCTGACTAGTAGTAACACAACTGTAAGATCTTGAATAATTAAAAAGTTTAGACAAAAAACATACCAAACTCTGACACTTTAAGAAACCTCACAAGATTATTTGTAATACCAGCCCTATTTTGAAAGGATTTTTTAAGTATTCCAGTCACACAAAAATAAAAAAATATCTGGGTTGGATGGAAACAAGAAGCATTAGCAGAAATAAAAATGACTGAGCTCACAAAATTGTGGGTTTACATATGCTTTAAGTCATTGTGGCTGTCAAATACGAGACACACTACGTTTAGGACAAATATGAATGCCTACTTTGCTAAGGCTGCACTTGTTAATGAACAAGAACTGCTGGCATAACTTCTCCAGCTACACAAGGCACTTACACAAAATACAGAGCAAGCCCATTTCTTTGGTAAAAGATAAGTGGAGGTACAGCCTTTAAATGACAAGCTTCTATTTTTATTTTAAAAATTTTGATAAGTTTTGTGCAAAAAGCTGAGGTAGGTTTATGACTGATGTGTAAATAGTCTTCATGAAAAAGGGAGAGAATACTGAACTATTATTATCATTGTCATTATTAATATAAATACTTCAATCAATCAATTAAACAACTGAGTTAAAACTCTTAACTGTCATAGAAATCGTCAGCACTATCCTTTAATACGTTACTGTTTTCTAATCTTAATAATCCAAAGTCAAATACATATCTGAAATTCTACTACTGTTAACTGCAACCATACTGCAGCCTCCTGAAATGTACCTGAAGAAGATTCCAGTCATGAGACTTCACAAGCACAAGGGCTTAAGACCTAGACAGACAACCCTAACTCTCAAAGATGATGAAGAGTTAGTTATTCTGTATGGACTAAGTAATTGGGGTTTGGAAGTTTTTCTCAAATCCTTGCAGTTGTCATTAATGAGGATCCCTTCAGAAGTTGTCCAATGGAGTGACTGGATTCTTACCTGGCTGGGTAGTTATTGTTCACAGCCACCAAGCCCAAAAAAGTGACTGATTCATGTCTGGCCAAGTAGTTACTGCTCAGGGCCTGCCAAGTCTAAATTTGCCAAGAATGACTCCTGAACTGACTGCATGGGACAATCTCTTCTAAGATGATGAAATCCATTACAGGAGATTGCACCATCCTAGCAGAGGGGGTTGGTACCCTTTGGAAACTTCTGTCTGAGAACAGCCCCTAATTTATTTCCTCTGTTGAATGAAGCAGGGTACCACATGTTCCCATCTACCTCAGGCAAGAGTTCTAATTGTCTGTTCTATGACTGTCTTCTCCTTGACCTGGAATTTAATTACTGGTAACTGGAAAGCCTATATGAAAGACTATCCATTCCCACATATCCAAATTGCTACAAGTGCAAATGTTGGTAAAAACTGGGAGGAAGCTGGCTTACTCAAACTACAGCACTCCTAGCTGGAATCTTGCCTATCCAAACTTAGGAGTGCTGGAATCTTGCCTATCCAAACAAGTAAAGAAACATCCTGGATGAGATGCCACCCCTAATTCACCTTAATATCCAACAAGATGCAATTACAACTTAGAAAGCAATATTTCTCGATTACTCATTTGGATAGTGCTGACCTAATCTCATTTTCAAGGGTGTGGGGTCTCTTGATGTCCAGGCTATGTTCCCTCTGTAGTTCAATTCTTAGCTCCAGCGCCTGTTCCTTAAGAGATGTCAACCTTGACCTTGCTCTTGCCCTCAGTGGATGTGGGAGAGGATGGAGGTACACATGGTCGGGTGAAATCAGGGAAATGCTACTGTACTTTGATTTCCTCTTCCTTCTCATCTTCTTCTAGTATTCCTCATCCTTGGATTGGCAAAAACATAAACCTCCTGGCAACTGTTGCTCTTCTGTTGGGAGTGACAATGATCCTGGCACCCGCTCGCAAGGGCAGGTGGTCTGTTACAACAGTCCGCTTGTAACTGATCTCCACAGTTCCCTCAGTTCCTTACATTTTTATGGATTTATCAACTTTTTTCTAAAAGAATTCACTTAATGTAATTTATCATATAATGTTTTATTAATCTGTCTATGCATTCATTTAGTGAATATGTTCTTGGCTTTTTTTCCCTTTTTTTTTTAAAGTGGTATGGGCTTCTGTTCAGCTGAAGCTTGCTAGGCATGTTCACAGTCTCATGATATGTTCCACAACAAAGTATGCTCAATATATCAACTACGATCCTGCTACCTGCGTATAAATACATCTGTTTTCCTCTTTTTGTTTGTTGTATGTAATTGTGCTATGCATAAACTCAGTAAAATTTCAGATTACATTAACAAATATTTCAAGTATTTCCTGAAGTCCTTTGGACATATACTGAATAGTCTACTTGCATCATAATAATGATAATAATTAGCAAATGGTTACAATAACCACAGAGGTGAAATACTTCACTTACCCATGAGTAACGATATGTGCTTTGAGAGAAGGACGATCTGAAAAGCCTTGGCCACACAAATGACAGGTATACATGCTTGCTCCCGAATGGGTCATCATGTGCCGCTTCAGCTCTTGCAAACCACTGAACTCCATATTGCATACTTGGCACTGAAATAGTGCATTCTGCCCCTGGTGGACCTAAGGTTACAAAATATAAGCACAGTATAGTAGTATATAATTTATGAAATAATTCAACAATAGTGAGTCACTGATTAAAACGTAGTTTAACCAGATTTCTAAATCTTAATTTTCACAGGACAAGCAGCTGACATGAAAAATTAAGTTTATACAAAACTATCTAATAATTAAACAGGCTGGGAATATTTATGACATACTAAGAAAATCCATTTTCAATATGGAACAAATGACAAATCTTGGAAGCACTGAAATATACTCACCTGCCTTTTATGCGATACCAAAAGGTATTGGTATTTGAATGCTTCATTGCACCTATTGCACTGAAAGACACCTGGATGGTCCAGTAAAATATCACTAGGAATGTCACTGCCATCGTTGCTCCCCTCGTCATCATTCTCCTGGCTTTCTTGGTAGCCATCTGCTGAGTCATCCTGACCACCTCCATCGTTCTCGAGGAAGTGTGAGGTATTTGGAAGACTTAACAGGAAGTGTTCAGCTGGTAACACAGGATTTTCACTCTTCTGGTCCTCTTCTAACACTGTTGTTAGTAAGTCCAATGGGTTAAATTCAACCACCTCCTCCGCATGATTATAAGAGGAGGAAGGCTTTTCATCCAAGCTTCCACTTTCCACATCATTCCCATTTTCTACTGGACTCATATGTTTTTCACTGTGAGAAACTTCAGCACTAATATTTTTATTATTTACATTTGGCTGAATGTCCATACTAACGGTATTTGCATCTTGTCTTACATTAACCTGTCTGGCAGTGACCAGACTGGCATTTGGGAGTCCTGCAACACTGACAGTATTCATCTCTTGTCTTGTATTTGTGTTTTCTCCTGAACTGACTATACTAACTAAAGGGATTTGCACATTTTCAGGCATGTGATTGATTTTAAATAATTTCCCATCAACTATAAACTTTAATTTATCATTGCTTCCACCTTCAGTTCTCACTTCATCAGCTCCATTCTGCAATCCTTTCAAACTACCTTGTAAAACACTTCTGTTGATGTTATTAATTTCAGTTTTACTAACACCATTATGGAGGAACTGCTCTTCAGTTTTATGTTCACCACCATTTACAAGAGTTGTTGGTTTACACTTGTTTATTTTCGTGTTATCAGGATCATGATCTAACAAATGTTGCACAGTTGAGACAGTTCCTTGAATTTTTTTACCACACTCACCACATGTATATACCTGCAAAGAAATATAAAATATCATAAGCAGTTTTAATAGGTTGAAAGGCAATAAAATCATACATAATGTGTCAATAATACCAAAATGTTTTCAAATTCTACAGTTTAACTACACTTGGTAGTTAGCAAACCTTCCATGGATATCAGGAAACAAATAAATTAGTCTTGCTACTGCTATTCTTACAACCCAATTTTAAAAAGTAAAATGCTACAAGCCCAAGGGCCCAAATATGGAAAGCTGACCAAAGTAAAGAATAAACACACAAAAGGGAAATAACAATGAAAAACAAATATGATACAGTATTGCTTGCATATAAGACATGCTTTTATTTTACAATGAGATCCAGGAAATTCATGGTGCAGCTTATAAGGTGAAAGTCAAGTGAACAAGTTCAACTGATTTTGGCAAGATTAACAAATCCTAACCTCAGATGTAAAAAATACAAACTACTGTAGTCTCTTTTACCATATTATAGAAACAAATGCAATCAAATAAAAATAAAATCAAATACAATATGCTCCATCTTGGAAGGAAAATGTTTTATCCATTTTTTGTTTTTAGTAACTACTGTACTTTACAGTTGTCAGTAACTAGTGTCTACAGCAACACACATAACAGTCATATTTCAACACACTAATTTGAAGCATTAGGAGTTTTTTTATGTGTAACCTATGTAATAAGTAACAAGCATTGATACTTTTAAACCACAGTCAATATGATTCTACTGTGCACTGCATTGTATTTGCTATTATCAGATACCAGTAAATATTATTTAAGTAGAAACTACATAACCGTTGTTTTTGCTTCTTACATATGTCTGAGTGTAACAGTTTTAAATACAGTATCCTCCACTGAGCATTGCATTTCATTAGCTTTCATTAGTTCCCCACCATTGGGCTCCACTCCTCCCTCAGCCTAACTCTGCTACTTAATTTTATATTTCACTTTATTTCTATTAGTGTTGGCAAATGTCTTTAGTATACAGTAAGATTGTTTAGGCTAACACACATTTAGTTCAGTACCACTGCAAATACAAGGATGCATTTGAACAGTGCATTGATGGGCAAAATTTTCATATAACTTACAATTCAAACAAAAATATTTGCTGTAAAATATCTTTAATAAATTTAAAATTACAGCATCAGTAATATGGCTGTGTTAAAGAATGATGAAAGACTTTTTAGGCTAGTTAGACAATTAGGTAAGTTCAAGTACCCATGACGATTTTTTTTTGTCATGTTGTAATGTATTTGTGACAGGCTTAAAGTTATGCTATTAGTAATATACATGTGTGAGGGATAGAGGAAATTAAATATTTTTAGACTACTCAGACCTGTGTCAGTATGAATAATCACATTTGTTCACACTGCATGACTCGATCGGATGAAGCACCTGTGTGTTTTAGGCAAAAGCCATTACTAAAATTCAAAGAAATATACATTCTGGAAAAGCAGACCACCTAAAATGCCTAAAACACAGGTTTTACTGTTTTTTCACTGTTTTTAACCTATCACGGGGACGACTGTGAACTTATGAGAAAAGAGGTATTTTTCATTTTCCCTGAATAACCTCACCAAATTGGGGTGCATCTTACATGTTGGAAGTAAGATCAACCCCAAACGAAAGTAGTGGCATGCACAAGACCCGATAAGTTGTTTAAGCTAATTTACAATAATAACATCTTAATTTCCACCTGTCAGTCCAACTATTTCAAGCCTTCCATAATCTAATTTCTGCTTCTTTTTAAGAATAAATCCTATGGACTATACAGGCAGTCCTCGGTTATCGGCGGGGGTTCCATTCTGGGGGTGTGATGATAACTGAAAATCGCCACTAACCGAAAATCGGCGATTTCCGGCACTTTTTCGGCGATTTTCGGGCTAATTGGCACCGAAAAGTGCCGATTTTCAGTTATCGGCGCCTCTGTTGGGTATGTATTGGCGCCAATACTCAATTATCGGCACCAATAAGTGGAAATCAGTGATTTTCGGCGCCGAAAATTGCCGATTTTCGTCGCTAGACAAGTGCCATAAAACTGGATCGCCATTAACCGAGCCCGTCATTAACCGGGGACTGCCTGTATTAGATTATCAGCTAATATAATAACATATTGTATATGCTGGCGTATAAGGAGACTCGCCATATAAGATGACCCCCATATTTTTTATGTAAAAATGTAGGTTTAGAGTATGTTCGCCGTATAAGATAACCCCCAATTTATTAAATTAAATAACACTAACAGCTGATGTAAGCTAGTTGGTACATAAATAAAATCAATAATTACTGGAATTATCGTGCAAAAAATGTGTAAAATCAGTATCTTCAAGATTTTAAAATGTGTGGCAAAGTTCACCATTACAAAAAAATACTTTTGTATTCCCTTAGGAAAAATATAAAAATCACGACAAATGCTCAACGCCTGTTACGTCACTATCGGCAGCGTAATACCCATTGGAAGTAGATCCGCATGAATGTATCCCTTTAAAAGTGGAAAGAACCCCATTATTAAGGATAACTGGGGAACTATTTATATTACAAAACCCTTTAGTTTGATTATAAAATACTACCATGGAAATACTGGCCTTTAGTAAAAAGGCTTGTAAGTTGAGCACAACTGGTAACAAGTATACAGCTATGTTTCGTAAACAACAAAGTTAGACTACCCCGATTTACCCTTCAAATTATCTATCAATGTTAAAAGGGCATAATGAGTATCAATAACAAAAATGTCTAATATTATTGCCTTATAACAATGGTACTCTGGATAAAGCTAGTAACAAAGTGACAGCTTGCTCATCTTACCATCAAATTATGGTAATTACCTACGGTAATTACTATAATTACAGTTGTTTTGTTTACAGTATCGATAGTTGTGTCGCTAGTGATTCACTTGAATTACCTGCAGTTTTTACCGTTATTACAGTTGTTTTGTTTACAGTGTCGATAGTTGTGATGGTAGTTAACTATTGACACAACTATCGACACTTCAGGGGTTAACCCATCATTAAAAATCCCGGCAGGATTTAAGGCCTGCATTTTATACTCAGTGTATAAGGTGAACCCCCAACTTTGGGGGAGATCTTTTAAGGTTAAAAGGTCGCCTTATAAGATGGCATATATAGTACTTATTTTCTATAGAAAATTAAATACGTAATATATATTCTCAAACAGGGATGTATAATGACCTGGACAACTGACAAACCTGAAACTTCTACCAAGAGCAGTTACTCCACTGTTTTTCATCTCTACAGATTTCCAATTCTGACTGCCCTTCCTAATATGAAATATTAACGGGATTTTACTGTCCACAATACACGTATTAGTCTGAATTCTACTTGTTAAAAGTGCAAGATATCAACAATGGTTCATCCATTAACAAATGGCCACAAGCCCTCACTATTCTAGGTGTACCTCATACTGTGGTCCTAAGATTTTTCTTGAATAAATCTCTAACAGTAGCAAAACAAACTAAGTGTAAAATGTTAAGGACTAAATTAGCATATGAAAACAACTCTAATTTAGATATGATACTCCTCAATATACCTGAAAGTAAAATTTCAATAAACCTGAAAGTAAAATTAATTAAGGGACTGATGTTTGGACTGATGTGCCTATTTTAAAGTTTCCAAGAAATAAACAACAATACAGCAAAATGCATGCATAAATACCTTTGTGCGCTGGATGTCATCACCACGTAGCACCAAACTCACTTCACGATAAAATGCCAGATGACGTTTTTCCATGTGTAATGGAAGGTCCATAATCTAAAAGATGATAAGGTGTCACTAATCACTGGATTGCTGATACTTACACAGAACAATAATAAAACTAACATCAATATAATATTTATATAAAATGCCCTTAAACTAGTAAAAAGAGCTAAAACCCACACAAACAGACAAATTGAAATTGCCAACAAAAGAACAAAGAGGTTGAATGTAATTAATTTATCATAAAGAGAAACTGCAATTAAAATTTCAAGTAATCAATGGAACTCTGCCTAAAACACAGACAGCTTAAAAGACTTTAAGAGCAAGTTCGAATAGAAAAGGAAGGCAGAATGTCCTCTCGGATCCCAGCATGTGCCTCCGTAATGAGATCCCGAAGGAAGAACGACAATGTGTTCTTAGACAAGGTGTGGGAAGGATTTCTGACCGAGCACAAAAGATTATTGGATGGTCCTCTGATTTTGGCAGTCCTGTCCAAGTAACATCTCAAGGCCCTAACAGGGCAGAGAACCCTTTCTTCCTCTTCTGGTCCAAGGATATCCATAAGATTCTTAATTAAGAAAGAGCGAGGTCAGGGCTTGGAAGGATCCTCATTCTTAGCCAGGAAGCCAAGGGTAAAAGTGCAAACTGCATGTCCTTGGGAAAATCTTATTTGTTTGTCGATGGCCTGAAGTTCACTAATATGCTTGGCTGTGGCCAAAGCAACAAGGAATAGTCTTTCTTGTAAGGTTCTTAAGAGAGGCGAACAAGAGGCTCGTTAGCCATTTAAGAACTACATCAAGATTCCAAGATACAGCGCCCCTATTCAGTTGCTTGTAAGTCTCGAAAGACTTAATGAGATCAGAGAGGTCCTGGTTAGAGTACAAATTCAACCCTCTATGTTTGAAGACAACTGAGCATAGCTCTGCATCCTCTAATAGTAGAAGGAGTGAGCCCTTTGGAACTTCTTAGATTGCGAAGGAAGTCAGCTATATCTGTTATTTGCTCTGACAAGTCTCCAAACAGTCTGAAGCCTGTCAGAGGGAGAGCAGATAACCCCTGGTGGAACCTCCTGAAGTGCAGTTGTCTGAGTAAACATGGACTTTGCAGAAGTAGCTTGGGGAAGTCCACTAGGAGACTCAGGTCTGGAAACCATTCTTTTCGAGGCCAGAATGGATCTATCAGGGTTACTGTCACATCGGAATGAGATTAAAACTTGCTTAGCACTTCCCTGACCATGCTGAATGGCAGGAAGGCATAGAGGTCCAGGTCCGACCAATTCTGCAGCATGGTATCTGTTACCTATGCCAGAGGGTCCGGGGATGGAGAGGAGAAGAGAAGAAGACAGTGGTTCCTCGATGTAGTGAACAGATCCAGCATTGGTCTGGCCCACAGCTTCCAGAGGTTGTCACAGACCTGTGGATCTAATGTCCACTCTGTAAGGAGGACCTGCCTCCAACGATTGAGTTCATCTGCTAGGACATTCATCTTCCCTGGGATGGAGCGAGCGACTATTTTTACTCAATTCTGGCCTGCCCAGAGCAGCAGATCCCTCGTTGCCTAGCAGAAGGAAAAGGAGTTGGTCCCATCCTGTTTCTTGTAGGCAAGAGCCATGGTGTTGTCTGAGTTGACTACGATTGCCTTGCTGATGACTGTGTCCGAGAAGGATAAAAGGCCTAAATGTATGGATTTGAACTCCTTGACATTTATGTGAAGGTTCCTCTGACTTGGGGACCATGTCCTGGAAACCTCCCTGTACCCCAGAAGAGCTCCCCAACCTAAATCTAAGGCATCTGAGAATAAGCTTAGGTTGGGTTCACAGGAAGTAGTGAATTCCCTCCCAAAAGCATTTCTGTAGACATCCACCATCGCAGGTCTGACTTGATCTCCATCGTGATAGGGAATACAAGAGTCAGGATGTGTTTTCTGCTCCAACTGGACCTGAGGAAAAACTGCAGAAATCTCATATGGAGTGTGCCTAACAGGCTCATCCATTGATTGGCCAAGCAAGATGGGAGAGCGAGAAAACTGTGGACTGTCTGCAGGAAAGATTCTATCCTCTTGGAAGACGGAAAAACCCGAAAACTTCGAGAGTTTGTCTTTGTTCCCAAACAGAGAATTTCCTGAGTCGGAGACATTTGAGACTTCTGGTGGTTGATAAGGATTCCTAACTCTTGTGTGAGGAGAAGGGTCTTCTGTAGGTTCATCATGCACTTCTCCCTCGATGATGAACAGAGGAGCCAATTGTTGAGGTATAGGCAGATGTTGATGCCAAGAAGATGGAGCCATTTCACGAGAGGGGCTATAAACCCTCATGAACACTTCAGGAGCCGTGGATAGGCCGAAGCATAAGGCCCGAAACAGGAAAACTTGTTCTCGAAGATGAACCTTAGAAACTTCCTGGAGTACGGATGTACTGGGACATGGAAGTAAGTGTCCTGCATGTCGAGTGTTATCATAGTTGCCCTGGTGAATGGATGATAACACAGACTGGTTCATCTCCATCCTGAACTTTGTTTTCTGGGTGAAGAAGTTCAGGGCGCTGACATCTAGGACAGGCCTCCAAACCCCTGATGACTTGGGGATCACAAAAAGGTGGTTGTAAAACCCCTCCGTGGAGCCGTCCTTTAACCCCTCTATGGCTTCCTTCTGGAGAAGGGAAGCAACTTCTTCTGAAAGGGCCAAATACCTTGAGGAGCCTTTTGAATATGCAGTCAATGCAATCAGAAAGGTAAAAAAGGGGAGGAAACTCCCTCAAGGGGATGAAGTGCCCTTCTTTCAAGACTTGTGCGATCCATGGCTCTGCCCCTCCAATGCTCCACCTTTCCAAAAAAAGGTTAAGTCTGGCTCCTACAGGTGCACGAAGGACATGCACATCATTTCTTGGCTGATGGTCTGGAGGAGGACTTTTTAATCGATCTGGCTGAGAACACACAGTCATACAGGACTTAGAGGGAAACTTCTGTCCACCCCAATGAAAGGGTTGTGGCTGAAGAGGTGAGGCATTCTTAGTGTCAAATGAAACAGGCTCCTTGGGGTGCTTTGAAGACTGAGCAAGAAGATCCTGTGTGGACTTCTTTTGAAGATACGTGACTATTTCCTTGACCGTGGCGCAAGGAAATAGGTAAGGTGGTCCAGAGGAGAAAAGAGTAAGGCTGATTTCTGCACTGAAGTCACTCCCTTCATCGTGAAGGAGCACCATAGCTCCCTCTTCTTCAGTACTCCCATTGAGAAAAGTGCAGCAAGTTCAAGAGATCTCTCTAATTCCCTGGTCCACGCAGGACAATACTCCTAAACTTTCTGAGGTGAAGTGCTCAGCAAGCATAAGGCAGTCTTCAATCTTCTTGGTTAGAGCTTCGACTGTCCAGTCAAGAAAACTTAGGACCTCAAATACCTTGAAGATATTTTTAACATGGTGGTCTAATTCTCCCGCAGAAAACATGATCTTGGCAGAAGAGAAGGCTGAACGATGAGCCAAGTCAATTAAGCCTGAGAAGTCCCCCTGGGGAGAGGCAGTGACTCCCAGGGAGGGAGCTTCTCCTGTGGCGTAGGCAAGATATCTCCTGCGCGTAAGTCTCGAAGGAGGGAAGGCAAAGGCAGCCTTGCCCTGTTCCCTCTTCTGAGAAAGCCAGTCATTGACTTCCCTCAAAGCCTTCTTAGAAGAAGAGGACAGTGCCATCTTAAGCAGACACGAGCTGGCATCAGGCTGATTCCTCATGAGGAAGGTAGAGGCAGGAGAAACTGGAGCAGCTAGGGCAAAGAAAGTCGGATAACTGGTCAAGAAAAACCTTAACAGAGCTGCATGTGCCAACGGAGCAGGTTCTTGATCCACTTCCTCTTCATCTGAAGAAACTGGAAACAACTGAGGGTCTTGAAGAGGCTTGGACAAAGCAGGAGCCGTCTGCAAATAGCCCATAATATCTGCCAATTGTCACTTGATGGGTGCCATGGACGGGTCCTTAGTCTCAAGCGCAGAAGAGCTCAGCGGAAGAGCGGGTGTCAAGCGCTTGACTGGCGCCAAACGCTCGTCTGGCGCCAGGCACTTGTCACCTGGCTCCAAGAGTGAGGGAGACAACGGGTGCCCAGAAGCGGACAACAGGTACTCGGAAGAAACCACTGGTACTGAGCACTTGGATGACATGAAGACACTGGGCGCCCGGAAGGTGAGTGGCACCTGGAAGAGGAGAGCTTTTTAAAGCTCTGACGCCAGGGAGCCAAATGCTGATGAGAGGTGGTGCTGCAGGAGGGTTGAGGGCTGTGGGGCAGCTCCTTAGGGTGCTTACAGGAAATAGGCGATGATCGGGACCCATCGTCCAAACGTCTCTTCTACAGGTCAGACACCCCTGGAAAATGCCATCGGCGCCTCTTGTTGAGGCTTGAACTGTCCGAGTCAGATGACAAATCACTCACATTAACAGAAACGCTTTTCCAATGGCAGTCTGTAGTCACAGCCTGAGTCACAGGCCCCAGTGAGGGGGCGGCTTCCCGTGGGCAAACCCCACTGGCCTCCCTTGGACATCCGGTATGTCTTCTCACAGGGTCAGGGGAGTGTGACAGTGACTTTTGTCCAGGAGAGCTGGCGGGATGGGCAGCCACCTCCTCCACTGGCACTACACTTTCACTTTTCGGTTTATCACTGATAACCTTCTCCATAAGGACTTTGACGGACACTCCTAATTCCACCCTAGAACTTACCATAGGTTCGAACTTATGATCGATTCTACCTTCAAGACTGGCAATGGCATTGGGGTTGGAAGCATGGGAGCCTGATACAGGAGTGGGTGGTACAAAGGTAGGAGGTATGGAGATAGGAGACAATGCTGAAATGGGGGAAGGAGGAATGGAATTAACATTTTCAACACTAGGGTTAGGAGTAGAATCAATGCTACGTGTCCTAACTGCCGCTCTAACTGCCGCCTTCCGCTTCCTACCCCTATTGAGTTTATCAAGGTGGGACTGCAAAATCTTCCATTGTTTTTCACTCGAGTCTTTACATTCATCACAGATATTCTCTTTTGAACATGAATGTCCCCTACAACCAGCACAAATCATGTGGAAGTCGTAAGTAGATTTAGTTAATTTGGTGTTATACCCCTCACAACAGTACCTAATACTTGAGGAACTGGAACCAGAAATAATGAAGTCACAATTAAGTCAAAACTAAGATGGTTATAAAAACCTACACTAGCACTAGTAAAAGAAGCTACACAAATGTAAGAATACTTCACCAGATCCTGAGATATAACTAAAAGGTCGATAAGAGAATTCAAAACGGAGCCACTGCAAACCATCAATGTTACTCTAGAGCTGGCAGAAATTAACTCAGCTCTTTTGCTACAAAAACAAGAGAAGCAATGGCGCAGCTTTTAAATTTTGAGCTGCCGCACGAGTGGAAATAATAGCAATGTAATTACTTGGTATGTTACATATATAAAAATAGTGTTACTATCTACGAATTTCTTTCATAATTTCTTTTCATCAAATTCTTTCCAGAAGTACTTTATCTGATATCTTTATAAACTAGAAAAATATATAAATACTTAATTTAAGATTTATTTTTTAAATGCTTACCTCTCCATTATATAGCTTTTGCTTCTGTGCCAGCAGAAGTTTGACAGATTTAAACAAGAAAAGAGAACACTTGGTTTTCTATGGATATCCTCCCTCTATCCATCAACTTCCCCCACCCCACACACACCAGGGGATTAATAGGTACAAACACCCGTAGCCAGCAGTCTACTTCTGTCCACTTTGAATGTGGGGAGGTAGGGAGGGCAAATTATATAATAGAGAGATAAGTATTTAAAAAATAAATCTTAAATTAAGTATTTATATTTTTGAAATTAACCTGATCTCTCCATTATACAGCTGACTCCCACATTTGAAGCAGGAAGTAGGCAAAGTGAAAATCAGCCAACCCTTAAAGGCTACTTAGTAACAAAATATTTGTACATAATTGTGTGTTGGTATTTCTATCATATTCACTCAGAAAGGATAATTCAAATGAAATGCTGTCAACTGGGTCACTGCCGAGTCAGGAAGTTGGGGAAAACACACTGGTATGCAAGCAGTTAGCCTGCCCAGGTAATTCCTTGGGTACAGTTGTACTCAGGTTCCAACTTCTTTTATGACTTGTGTGGCCTGGTTGGCAGCGTTCTGGTCTTTCATTTGAAAGACCTGGGTTCGATCCTGATATGAGTCAGAAATATGTTTCTGTTCCACACGTAACTGTGTTGATATTTCTATCATATTCACTCAGAAAGGATAATTCGAATGAAATGCTGTCAACTGGTCACTGCTGAGTCGGGAAGTTGGGGAAAACACGCTGGTATGCAAGCAGTTAGCCTGCCCAGGTACTTCCTTGTACTAAGGTTCCAACTTCTTTTATGACTTGTGTAGCCTGACTGGCAGCGCTCTGGTCTTTCATTTGAAGGACCTGGGATTGATCCTGATGTGAGTCAGAAAAGTATATAAAATATATATGCCTTATAAGCTAAGACAGCTAAGAATTTATTCTTACACAAATACAAATTCCTTACATGACTAACGTCAGACCTGGTGCCATACCAGACCAAACAGAGGAAGGGTACAACGGGCACATATCCGCACCGCTTTCTGATATGTCCCGGGTCACTGTCACTCCAAGTCATGAGGGAACAAGGGAGTGAGATAGGACGTGCCAAGGACAAGGCAATAAAAAGCGGGGGAGTTGACCCTTCCTCCGATACAGGAAACAAACCGAACTTACCTAAACTCTTGGGAGGGTCAATGAAAAAATGAAACACTAATAATAATAATAATAATAAAAAAAAAAGACTTCACCTATCAAATCTAATGCCCTGAATCGATGGAAAACTCATTTGGAGTAACAGATTGAAGAGAAGTAGCAGAGGACCTAACCAGTTACTAAATGGGAAATCAGACAAGACATGCATCCCTCTAAATTAAGTCTTACTAGTATTATTCTCTATACAGTAGTTGTTTCTACAACCTAATAAGCTCTCTTCATTAGCGATCAATTACCATATTTTACTCAATTACAATTCATATAGTTATCCAACCATAACTATTCCCTCAGCAGAACATACCCTGAGGTTAATAAAACTGGAATAATGCCGATTATGACAACTCTTAGGCCCTGTCCACACTAGCGGGCATGCCTATCGGGCACTTCCAGCTGTTTATATTTTCTCTCCCTTCCGAAGCAGTGTTACCAGACAATCGCATCGTCCTGGCTCCATACTCGGTCGGTCAGTATAGTGGAACGGTTATGGGAACAGTGTTTGCCCGTCACGCAGTGCCCGCTAGTGTGGACAGGGCCTCACCTTACAGGATCGTACCGAACAAATATTCAACAAAAAAAAGAACAAACCAACAGAAAAACCAAGTGCATCTGCTGAACTCCTACGATAGCCAGGGACAGAAGTAGACTGCCGGCTGCGGGTGTTTGTACCTTTTAGTCCCCTGGTGGGGGGTGGGGGAAGTAAATGGATAGAAGAAGGATATTCGTAGAAAACCGAGTGGTCTCGTGTTTTGTTTCAATCTATTGAACAAGTAAAAGCTATATAATGGAGAAGCAAGGTTCATTTCAAATCTACCAAATACTGTACAGTACAAGATCCATACGAATTATAAATAGATCACTGTACATTTACGATATCAGGACGTGGTATTCATGAAATAATAGGGTAATTTCATTTGCATGCTAAATATGCATGGGAATGCAATAATTAATTAAAGAAGCAAAAGGATACTAAATGAATGGATGTACACATAAGTTACTTAACCCTTAATGGACAGGAATCCTCATATGAGTATTAATATTATGCGCCACACGATTTGGCTGTATCAAGCGGGAAAGAGTTTCCATCACTTCAATGGCCCATAAATGAATGGTGGCAACTTTAGACTCAGCTCAGCTCAGAAAGTGGGCATCTCAGGGAGATCAATATTGTTCTTGACTTGATGGGGGGATGTCTTGCTCTCCTCTCTCCCATGACGTCTTTTTATTTATTTGCTCAAATATACCCAGTGATTGCTGTTGGTTTTAGTTCTTATCTTTTATAATATGATGTCAGTTATAATTGTAATTTTGCAGAGAAAAGTGCAAAGAAATATTAGAAAAAACATCCATACCTCCAAAAAAGTTACTGCATCTCCCGATCTCAGTAAATTTATGTAAATATTTTACAAGAAATATACTCAGAATTTGTTACTGATTTTAGTTCTTATCTGCTATGATATTGTGTGAGCTGTAATTACAATTTTACAAGATAAAATAAAATAAATTATTATAAAAAACATGTATAACTTTGTAAAATTTACGAGCATTTTGTAAAAAGAGGTCCCACACAGGGTTGTAAATAGTCATTTTCAACTTGTGTGGAAGGTAGCGAAAATTTTTTCGAATTTTTTTCTTACACTAAGAGCATTTGCATATCTTCCACTTTCCACTGATGTGTTTTTTCTTAAATTGACCAACCTTAAAGTTTACCCGGTCTGGGGGTGTGCATGATATATTAGCCCTTAAGGGTTAAATATACAAAATGATACAATAGCTTTGATAATACCCAGTTTACATACAAACAGCATGCATGTGCCTTTGGTCACTTAGTTCAAATTAAGGTCTTTATCAAAATACAGCAGTGCAATTTCAGAAAATGGAGAGATGCCAAGAGTTAAATGTATATGCATGGAGTGACTTATTGCACAAGAAGAAAACAATATTAAAGCTCTACAGTTGAAATACTGTACAGTGTCAAGAAGAGGGCATGCCAACAAAATTTCAGAAACTTCATATATGTTAATTTGTCTGCAAAGAAGCAAAAAAGATTAAAAAACAATACAGTACCGATTTCTTAATAAAAACTCGCTGTTTTTCTATAGCCTTACTGTATATCCAGCGAACTTTTCATACTAAAAAATTTTTTCCATTTTATTCACACTCATTTTATATTGTAGTTTTCACTATTACAGTTTATTCATTGTTTATTCATAGTAATATAAAGTTTAAACACAAATAGTACCTTATGAATGCAACTCACTGCCTGAAGTCCATCAACTGATAAAAAAATTCAATCTTTGCAAGAGAAAGTCACATGAAATTTTCCTCTAATTCCAGGAACATTTTCTCTAGGTATTCCATTAATGGATATCTACTATAAAAAATGATGCAGATTCAGACACTAAAACAATATTTTTGTATAACCTGATCAAATTCAAGAATCATTAGAAATTATATTAAACACAACTAAAGTTGATCACAAAAGTTGAAGTAACAAGTCACTTCAACATTGTCCAAAGGCAAAGACTCACCTCAGTGGATGTAAAGGAGCAGTATGTGCAGTGGAAATGAATAATTGGATTCTTGTCTGCAGCATGAGGGCATTCTGGCAAGGGACATGCACCACCAACTACAACGGTAAAATGCTGCTTATGGGACTCAAATAAGTGTAATCGATAGTGTGACAGAGCCTCTTTCACCTGAAAAAGAAATACATAGTGCAATGTAGAGAAAATCTTGAGGAAATTGATGATGAGATCTAAGAAATAAGACTTACCAATAACTCCAGCAAGAAAAACATCGTTAATATATGGAAATTAATAAAATCTACTTAAACTCAGAAATTGCAATTGCAATTCTCAAGTTACAACCCCATTGTTTCATTGCAAACCTATCATTCATACTCAGCCCAAATTTGCAGTCTGAATGGTCCAAACATTGGTTTTTCAAAAAAACAAACAGAATACCAGTACAGTAGAGCCACAGTTCATGCACCACTGGGAAGCTCAGTTACCTGTCAGTCACTTGCCTCAATTCTCCAAATATCTGTCAAGCTGGAAATAATTAGTCTGAGTCTCTCAGGCTTCTTTCTGATAGTGACACATGACTGATATACACTTGAAGGTCATGGTGAAATACATCCTTCTTTATTTCTAATTTTACTAGTGGAAGTGTTACCCTTTGGTATCGACTCAGGTCCTGAGAGATTTCAATTCACTTTGGAACAATGCATTCATTAGTTTTTTGCTCGTTGTTTTATCATCTGTACTAAGCTGAATTCTGGAAATGTATTTCAACTCCTTTTAAGTTTAGTTTTCTTGACAATAAGGGCAGTTAAGTGCTCTTCACAAACAAACACACTGAGTTAATTGCTTCTGTCTTAAGATTTTGAGTAATGATATAGCTTTGTGTACCGTCAATAGCAGCCTTTTTTTTTTTTTTCTTGGACCTCCTCTTAGGGTAGTACTCACTCTAAATCACCACTTAGTAAGTGAATTTTTACTATTTTGGCTTTGTCCTGTAACTACAATAATGAAATTTTTTTTATTGAATATACATGTATCACTACAGCAATTATTATTCTCACTCTTTAACACCATCACCTTTTAATTATTAATGGCCCAATACACCAACAAGGTTCTATTAGGTAAATCATCATATGTATTAATGTCTCAACTTGATGACTCACACCTGCTGTATAGCAGCTGCTGTGGCCAAGGACACTTGCCTAAATCCAGCTGTAAGACTTGCCATGTCTGGTTGCCTGCTCAGTGAGAGCTATATTTTAAGAGAGAGGAAAACTAACAAAAATGCCTGTAGGATTCAGACTTTGTGGACTGTTATACGTCATGAACTAAGGCTCTGATAACTCAAGGGGGTTATTCAAAGTAGGGATGACCCAAAGGGCTTATGTTTTGCAATAATGTGTGAATGAACAAGTGGAAGATGATCCATCCCCAATGTCTTCCTACTGAGGTAACATCTGGCCTGCCATGACATCAATACAAATGCAAACATTATATAAAAATTGGCAAGACTGGACTGGCACCATTTAGGTACCTGCATTCAAAACATAAGGCACACCCATGTTATGTTTAAAAGCAACACAAGTAGAGAAAGGCTCTGATTTCATGAATTTTAGCTCATACCTTCTCCACTTTGCCATCTAACATGTCACTACAGGTTCACTATTGCCTCAGTCAAGAGGAGGTTGCATCCCTTCTAACTTGCTTTCTCCACTGTCCTGCAGAGGGGACCAGTCCGGAGTTATCACCCCTGAAATCTCTGGTTTGCAGGTAGTTATGAATAGCATTCCTTTGACAAAGTAGAAGGTCCTCTTTGTTACTCATGACAAAAAGTCAAGGAAAGATTTTGTGGTAACCTCTACCACTTGTCACTTGGGTCTTCACTAAGAAGTCAGGTTCAAATGTGTCTCACTGATGTCCGACTTCAGCTACACATGACTTTTATAAACAGAGTGCGGCTGTAATATGTATATGCCAGTACAAAGCCTCACTTCAGTACAAGACCCATCAATTTTGCCTCTTGAAGTGGTTCACAGAAGACCTTATAAGACCTACAGACCTGGAAGAGGTCTCCATGAGGACGTTCAACTGACCCTTGAGGAACCTTCTTTTGAAGACTTGAACGGGCCTCTTCAACTCCACTGAAAAACCCATACCTAGTCAAAACAAACTTAAATGCCTTTGAGAAGATGGACATAATCTTTGATGGTAAAGACAAAGAAGTCCCTGCTTCATCGACAAAAAAGAAAGATATCTGGGATCACTGAAATACTTGAGTCAATTAGATCAATGCCCTTTTTACCGTACTGACCACAGAATCTGCTCCACTAAGCCTGGAAGAGGTTGCAGATTGAATCCCCATACGATCTTATAATGGCTGCTGCAAAAAAGAAGGAAGGCTGCTCAAGTAGTTTTTCCAGATCAGGAGATTCATAGGAATGTCCAACAATATGGCTAACAGGTCTGCAAACCACTACTGTTATGGCCACAGGGAATCTACAAGTCATTTTTGCATCCTCAGATACTTGGAATTAGATGAAACAACTGAGTATTCCTCTATACTGTACCAAGGATGAAATATTATGCCTATCTATATGGCTGCTGGGTCTAGCTGAATAATAAGGAGAAGTTGGTGGTTCATGCTCATCACAAAAAGACTATCCAATGCATCAATGGCATGACTTTCTTTTCCGGGCAGAGATTGTCTGCTATTATGTTCAGCCTTCTTGGAATGAACCGTGGAATCGCACTGACATTGTTTGCTTCCATCCACATGATGTCTACTGTTAGCTGACAAAGAATTTTAGATATTGTTACTCTCTAGTTTCTCAAGTGAGTCATCATCATCAGGTTGTTGGTCCTCACCTCTACACTTGACTTACAGTTATTTGGCCAGAAATCATCTGTAGTAGACTCTGTAGTAGTAAGGGGGAATGGCCCAAGCCCTCTTCTTCGAGTGAGTGTGATTCTGCCCGAGTTTCATCAAAGTTACTGCGCACTGCTCTCATGGGAGACTTAGTGCTTGCCTCTTGAGCATGAGATTGCACATGGTCTTGACAAAGTTGAAATGTAAGCCTGTGGAAATCTGGAACTGGAAGGTGGAGTTGCTAAGAGAAACATTTTGCAAGAAAGTAGTGACAGAAGCAGGTTCTCTCACGGAAGAATAGAGAAAGTCTGTTTAACTGCAAACTACCTGAATGAGGGAGAACGAGATGACTTAGAATTGTGAAATCCCTTGGATGAGGGGCTTGGGGCATGATCATTTTCTTTGACTAGCTACTTAATGTGAGAGCAGGCTGAACTATAAGGCAGAATTTTATGAAGTAACAGGACTGGAACTTTCTTTATAACAACAGACATGTTCAAGGTGTCACTTGTGGGAGACTGAATACCTGCTCGAGTACTATCTCTAAGAGAAGTCCTTTTGGATAATGGCGGGCTCTGCCTCTCCATAGTTCTCCCCTCAAGAATTATTACAAGAACAGGCAAAACACTCATGTGCCAGTGATCTCTAGTGCTAACAAAAGTGCTATCTTATAGGGTTACAAACAGGGATGCACAAGAATGAGGGATTCGAGATTTACGTCCAACACGAACATCAAATGTTCAACTGGTGCATCAACTGAAATAGCACTCTCTGCGTAAGATTTCATTCTACAAGCTCATGCACAAGAGGGGGTGGGGGTCATACCCCCACACACATAGCAAAGACTTCAACCCCCTCCCTTCAATGGCAGCAATTAGCTTTTGGGAGATGAGGTGGGGCTTCATTCATCCACATCCGAACACAAAGCTAAGTCACCTGGTAAATCCTGTAAGACCTTACACAAACTATCTTCCATAGGTTTGCATGAGACAGAAGATAACTCATCAACTTTTCATTTGTGACTTCTCTGCCCCAAAGAAGCTCTTATTACATACAGTACCTCAATCACGCAGAACTCAAGGGAACCGTAGAAGGCTCTGCTGTACAGGAAATACCCCCATCTGAGGCACATGAACACTTATAGCACACCCTTTCTAATATGCAATTGTCATCAATCACCCATCCAAAATTTACATGTAGTGGAAGTCAGTTCTTGCATACAAACCTGTCCTCAACGAAAAATACATTTCAGTAATAGAGAATAAACTACTACACTGTTTACCAACAGTTCCAAAACATCTGACTTACTGATGGCCTTAGCTAAGCTCAGTGAAGAATCATAAAAGATATGGAAAGGATCAGCTTGTGACTGTAATGAGGTAACCACACAAAAATCACAATAAGGGAATTACCCAGTCAGCATTTATGAAAATATTGATGAAAAACCACTAATCATTACAAAGGACATGATCTATATGAACAACTTTGCTAAGAACTAGTGAGACACCACACTCTGAAGTATTACTTAATGAAGCATATTGCAAATGACATCTTTCATGGAATATATAAAACATGGAAAATAACAAAAACCTAACAGCCCTACACCATTAGCATACCAAACTGAAAGTGGTATGAAAACAAAACCCAATGCTCAACAGAGTGGGAGTTTATAAATGAAAGACCCCACTTAGTTAGATAGCTTACTGGCAAGTAACTATCCCCATAGCAAACACTTTCCAAGCTTATTAAAATGGTTGTAATAGAAAAAAGTAAGAAAAAAAAAGACCTAAACAAGAAAGACCCATCACCTGAATGCAAATTAAGGTAGCAAAGAATGAAATAATGTTACTACAAATTTAAAAGTGAAATGAGCATGAAAATTCTGGGAGCAAAATCTGGAATGACTTTTACTGCTATTAGAGGGCACTTTCAAGCCTGGATGTACGGACAACAAGGTAGAAGCTCTTCCAATCTTTAGCCTGAATATAAAATAAGCAGGTGCATATTTAGGGCTAACATACAGTGATGAGTGGTATAGAACAAATGTGCCTCATTGTAAAAACATAGCATTCATTACGTAAGGTAGCAAAACCTAAACCTCCTGAGAATATAATTTCCATGTGTGAACTTTTGCATCTTATGCTTTATTGTTGTTGTCTTCATGTTCTGGAATATTGTATATGCATAATTTTCCTCATAAAATTCTGATGGTTACAAGTTTTAACTCTACTGATGGTCCAAGGAGCAGTAAGTTTGGTAACAGGACACGTTCTACATTTATTGATTCATTAAGTCAAGCACCTCTAACAAGAAAATGTAGGTGATGATTATTTACTGTGATGTCACTCTTAAAATAAACTTTGAGTAAAATAACCACTTGTTTGTACTTTTATTTACTGAGCTTGGTACAGTTGTTAGGTCACAGTGTGGAAACACTGGGGATTCATTGCTTTCCTTTCAACTTGTAATGATACATTTGGGGATGATCTAAGTGCAGACTCTCAAAGCATCATCCATCGACTGAAGCTAAGTTTTTTACTGTTAAATCAGTTGCTGTTTAATATACAGTTTTTGTTTCCATTGCCTATTACTGATAGAAAAGCTGCTTTATACAGCAACAAGTGTTGATTTGTCAGCACCTCAGTTTGTATACTGTTCTGATTACTGTACTTCTTATCTATGATTTATGAGTTTTACAGTTCAGATGTGTAATAAAAATTAAATACAAGATCTTTATTGCTTCAGTGATAGATGTCAATTATTCCTGTATTTTCAGTTTTAGTTTTATTTCAATTTAGCCCCTTTGCAGATTATGACTGCTTTTGTTTTCTCAACAGATAACTGAAACCTGTTGAGATGGTTTGGTATGCCATGAAGAGGGGAGCTAAGAAGTCAGTCACAAAAGGCTTAGATGCTAACCCACATAAGATGGAAATTCCAGCAAAAAAGTATACAAGACAGAAGAGAGGAGGGAATTCATTACACATACAGTATACCCTAAGAGGAAACCTGGCATGAAAACATTACTGATGATATGTATACATCTACACCTTCAGGTGAGTATTCCTTGGGAACAATTAGTGTACTACAAGATGTATGTGGGTTTTTATACAAGCTAATAATCTACTGCAAGACCTGCTGTCTCTGTGGCCATGACAATTACAATGAACCTTACTGATAGTTTTGCTGCCACCTCTATCATACTTATAAATTCATCCAAGTCCCAAGCTTTAATAAAAGAGTAGTGTTTAACATACACTTAAAGTAAGTCTTGTAATATATAAAGACCAAAACCTTGTAACACAACTTATGTTTGGTGCAAAAAAACAACTGGTCTTGATAAAGTCCTTGCCAGCAGCAGAAAGCTTTCATTGCACTGGCAAGTATTTACATGAGAGTCCAGTGATGAATGCCAGGAAGTAGCATTACCACAGTACAGCTGGTCTCTTGATCAGCATACTTAAGCAACATCAGTGCTATTCAGTACTTGGATTTGAAGACACCAATGAATGCCTAATGCTGCTGGCAATTAGCTTCAATGACCTTACCAAAACTGTATGTGAGTAGGTGGTCTTTCTGCTTCAACCCTGACAAAAAACAAAAACAATGGCACAATACATAAAAATTGATGGTTACCTGCCCTTATTTATGCTGAGAAAACTAACTCAACCCGAGACAAATATCTGCAACAAAACCAGTGAAAAAATTTATTTAATGTCTTGCAACAAAACCATGAGTGTATGAAACAATCTGCATGAAAAAGAATGCACAAACTTTTTGAAAATGTAAACCAAAGCCAAAAGAGTAACCAACACTACCAAACAAAATTAAAATAGAATGCAATCTGACATCAAAGTAAATTCCTCATAAAAGCATACATTGTAGTCACACTACCAAACTGAATATCACTAAGGATGAAGTAAATGAAATGAGGTTAAAACCATTAATCAGAGGTGCACTCATTTGTACATCTGCTCGAAGGAAAACCAACTCTGGGAATGTGAACACTGAACAGGTGGAACTATGGACACATCCTAGAAGACAAAGGTCTCAATGACCACTTCACTTGTTGAAGCAACTCTTCCAGGGACAGTTCATGCACCTTTTAATGGCAGTATAAGCATTACTGCAGAGAAAATAGGAGTTCTTTAATGTGTATGGACACGAAACATCTTCTTTACTGACAACCATCCCAGCATAAGTATAAAGGCTTAAGTTTTAAAATAAACAAGTAAGCTAAACATACCCTAACTTTAAATTATCAAAGATAGCATATGCACGGCATTCTTTTGTGTCTATAATAAAGAGTACAGGTCCATTCTGAAGACTGACACCATACACAGTTGTATATGTAGCATCAGCAATTCGACTTGAAATATGCCTTGCTTTAAACTAAAATAAACTCCTGATGAATACAACTTTGAGACAGAATTCTTATAGAATGACTTTGAGATGAGATAACCAATTGTTAAAGAGATGAATTGCCTGGAATTATTCTTATATAAGCTCAGATGCACCACAAGAAAAAGAAAATACATTGCTGATTTCCTGAACAGAAAACTGCCATCTACACATCTGTAACTCTTCTTTCTTCTACACTTATACTGTATTTAAAAAGTTTTAATGACACATTAAAAAAATCTGTAAACCTTCTGAATACCACATACAGTATATAAAAAGATAAGGTATATATGTACATTTGCTTATTTATTTTGATACTACAAAGAGACTATCAAAAGTTACTTTAGCTACTTCAAAATTTAGTCACTGGTAAAATTCCAGTGTCAATGTATCAAATAAGTTTAATGATTGAAAAACAAACATGAACCTCTAATTATCAACATATTTTAAAAGGCATACAAAATTTAAACAAACTTTTAAGTTCCACAGGTACAAACATCTTATTACAAATGCCTCATCATTCTTAACTGGGTATCAAGACATCAGTAAAAATAAGATGCTTATGACTCATATGGACACAAGCTTCATACATGGTCAACTCACTACAAGTGGAAAATCAATTCAGTAGAAGTCATACTGTACACACATTATGCAGTTCTCAAACCACTAGTGAATAATCAATACTGGAGCAGTTCAGTGCCTTTCCTTCAAGCTCTAAAGACATGCAGTGTGGAAGTAATACAAACTGAAATAAAAGCTTCACTCTCTCTCTCTCTTTGTCCTCAGTCATAAGTAATAATACCCTCTCTTCAAATTACCCTTTTAATTATACGATGTCTATTATCATAATTTAATCACTCAACCACTAAATATAAAAAGAACTACAACTCAGGAACACACTTCCCCTATCTCAGTATCAGCCATTTTCAGAATGTTTAACTAGAGGTGCATACACATGGCTATTACACAGTACTGAAACTGGAGCAAACAAGTTACGCACAATACTGAATGATCATCTATTATACATTTTGTTATTCAAGTAGGTACTACTATTTCATATACAGTATTTTCTGACTCTAACAAACAGCATAAACCCAAAACCTAGTATATTATGTACTACGGTATTACCAAAAGCACTGAAACTCTACAGGTGTAACTAGTATCTAAACGGGTTACTTATGCTAACTTATAATTTACAGGATAAAGTACAGCATAACAAGAAAAGCATAAATCTTGTAATACTCAGAACTCCTGTATCACCTGTATGAAACTGGAAGCACAGCGTCTGCACTGTAGGACGCCAACCTGAGCCTTAAATTCACCGTCCTTAGAATCAATAGTTGCTAAAGCAGGAAGGAACTGGCTGCCCAGGATCAAATCTACACGGGGGAACAAAAAGATGGAAAAAAAGAAAATATGCAATTGTCAGTCCAGCTGTAACAATGTGGTTTCAAATACGTCCTAACATTACAAAAGGTATAGTCTATTGATATATTTACAGGAAAAAAATGACATAAACGATTATTGTTTTAACTGACATGCAACAAAAAATATACTGGAATATATGATTTTCATATTAGAACTGTGTAACCCTGTTACCTGTGCCCTGAAACTAAAGAATGTACGACTAACGCAAAATCTTTCTTAAATACATGTACGACATATATATTAGACTTCTATAACCTACAACAACTGGTATTAAATCTAACTAACTGACCAGTGCAACAACCTGGACTTTTACAAAAATATAAAACACATTCACAAGTAACAACAGAAAAAGAACTCTGAAGTGCTTCACACAGTACCAAGCATTTAAAAAAAAAAGAAACTACAGAACAACACTTGAAAACATGCACAAGGGTTCCAATGGAAACCTTCAAGAACTTCTACTTATTAGTGGACTTAAGAGACCCATAATTTTCACCTAGACACTCTTCATAAAATAATTCCTTGTACAAATATTTTAAGCACCTATCTTTCAACTTTTATTCTGGATATATGATGCATTTTGCACCAAATCTCCTTTTAAACAGCTTAAAAGTCGTGACTTATCAGTCTCCTTAAACTACTTCAGAATAATTACAATAGCTGGCTATAACTCAAAATTTTCATTTTCTATGTGGATAACAATCCACAGTAAAAATAACTTCTTTAAAGGAACTAACCAATTATATGGGTGGGGCTAAAATATTCATTAATAAACAAGGTACCAAAGCGATACTTGAGTATGACTAGTGTCATGAGCATCAAAAAGAGGAAGGACAAGACAGGTACGTTAGAACTACTATATTTACTAGGCTACAATCACTGAGCAGCCAAATTTTAAGAGCATTTCTCAGTCACATTCAGAAGTAAAGGGAAGAGCCAATCACATCTCAGAAGTACAAGGAAGAACCAGTCACATCTCGGAAGTAAAGGGCAGAACAGAGTGACATTTCCAAAAAATTAAAACAACGGTACTGTAATTATCTAAACAACAGAAGAACTGTCTACAATTACAGTGCAGATAAATGGTCATTTCCACCAATACTATTGGCAAGAGTAATTACTCACAGATCTGAGAGATGCACCAAGCAAGACACCAGGCAGACCTATGGGTCTTCTTGTAAGACAAAGCACTTCATTTATCAGGCAGACATATGGGTCTTCTTGCAAGACAAAGCACTTCATTTATATCTCATGCATGCTTCCTTGTGGCCACAATTCTAAAGGAAAACAGAACATGTCCTATTTCCTACATTCTAAAGAAGGTGAGAAGCAAAACCTTGTCAAGATAATAAAGGGAAATGTTAATTTTTATCTACAAGCTGCCTTTTGGACAATCAGGGGGAAAAGTAGAATATCAGGGAAACACCCGAATACCCTTCATATGCCTGCTTGTCAACTATGCATTTTTCTGAACTAAGGATAGGAAAATAAGAGAAGGTAGTCACTGACCACCTGACAGTGAACAAACATCAACTGAAAACACAATCCCAAATCCAGGCTTGAGAAGCTATCAGTAAGGCTACTAAGAGCAAACAGGTGTTCCAGCCATTTCTACCTCAACCCTTTGACAACTGAGTAACAGAATACTCCTAGCTGCATACCTAAAGAGAAAGTAACAATACTTGTAGGGCATTGCTTGACTTCTCGAAAGTTTAGTAAGAACCTGAAGGAGTTATCTTCCCTATTAGTAGCGTATTGGGGAAGGCAGGCTGTCAAGTGTTGGTACTGTTCCTTGACTCATGTAGAATATGACTGGGCTGGCTATCATACATTTCACAGTCTTTTTTTGCATAAGCAATTAAAAAACTGCAGACCACATGAGGTACTTCTTGACGACTAACTCCTATTTGAAGGAGCGAGTGTATCTCCTTTTGAATGTGAAAACAATCTTCATTTCCACTCATAAGATTCTTTCTTAAAAGTGACTGTAATATTTCTATAACTCAAACCTATTACAACTCATTACCATAAATAAAAAGTTAAGTATATCTAATCCTAGACACTTGAATATTAGTGTTATTCACTCAAGTTTCTGAAGTCCAAGTTGCAATGTTTTAGGGGTTGAAAAAAACAAAATAACTTACACTTACAAGCAAAAACTGATACACTTAAAGAAGATATATGATAAAACACCAAGTGATATACTGTACTGTATATGGAAAGAAACATTATGAAATAAAAAGGGTATATACAATTCATAATCAACAGAACCATACAATAAGGAATCGCAATGAATACACATACTGTATACTGCAAACAAAACAAATACACCTAGAACCCATCATAGTTGCAGTAAACACATAGAAACTAAAATTTAATAGGAAAATTGAATACATACAATTACAGTAACCATTATCCATTTGTTGAACACTTATCATTCATAATACTATTAAAGATAACCACTATTCAAACAAAGGTAAATTAAAGCAACACAGCAATAGGACTTAAATCTGACCTACAACACACAGAGATGATCAGAACTGGTATTTTTAGAAGCTATAATGATAAAGAGTTTTTAATATGTACATTCATAATGCAGTGGCTTATGAGAGCTAAAAAATTCAACTTTTTGTTTTGGTTAAACAATCCAAAAATACCTGCCCATCAGACAAAGAATCTTCTCACAACCACTAAAATAAATCCTTAAAACTAATAGACAAGGATAGATAAAGATTTCAAGTACAGAATGCAGCATTAATATTCTTATTCAAAATCAAAATGATGACTATTGTGCCATTCTAATCCATTCAAGGCCTGTGGTAATTCCAATGTCTACAAAATACTTTCAAGGCTATGTGAGAAATACTATATAAATTCTGAATTAAATGACAAATATATACTAAAATAAGAAACAAAACAATATTACAAGATCTGAAACAACTTCTTGCCAGGCAGTTATATTTCAACAGCTCCTAAAGAGTCAACCATCCCAAACTGAACCTAAAAACATAAGACAACATTCAAGAGTCTTATGAAAATCTTACAACTTGAATACTTAAAGAAAAAGACCTGAAACATTCCTAGCTGAGAAAGATGTGTCCAACAAAAGTTTATTGAATATGAAATTCAAATTATGTCAACCTGGTTTCACATGATTATACAGCATGTGGCTGCTCTACCCCAGGGTTAGGTGAGCACATCATTAAAAAAATCTTTACTTTGGTATACTGTCCATTCTCAATCACCACCTTGACTGGCTGGAAGCAGCCATATTTATGTATGCTAACTGTATAAGTTCTTGATGTTCAAATACGAAACAACAACGCTAACATGAGACACAAAAGGTAAAAAATATTTCTAACTGTTTACCAGTTATTTAACTTAGGCATTTAAACATGCTGCTCGTAAATGAACTCAAATTATGAAACCACTAGTATATATGTCCAGCAAACTACTTCACAGTTACTATTCACTGAATGATTTTTGCATGATGAATTTCACATAAGTACAAACCTCTAAAAATGATTATGCATTTAAAGATAAACTATGATGAGATAGCAAATCTCTGAACTACTTTGGCACAGACAAGACCAGCACATCTATGCCTGGTGGGGTATTGTTAGGCCATCAACAGCCTATTTTGACATCAGTGCCCTTTGAAACTATGATGTTAGTTTGACACATGCAAATAAAGATGAGTAAATTAAAAATCATTCTGAAAAGTGGATTAATGTCCCATTATGCATAAAGTTACACTGCATAACCTTTGAAAAGCTCTCCTGTACCTGTCAAGCATCATGACAAGCTGCATGTAAAATGAGAGCATTTTTTGTTGCAAACCACACACACTTTTAAAACCTCACCAATCTATCAAAATTAAAATTGTTGACTTAAGCCTTACAGAGAAGGATACAACTCAGCACAACAACTACAAATCCAATCAGCCATTTAATATTCTTGCAAGCCCTCCCCATGGTAGGTTACTACCCACAGTATGGCTTTTACAGCACACTGCAGACAGCACTACAGGTTCTTTACAGCAACCCTTTGGCCACCAGCTGCACTGCTTCCTGTTATTTCATTTCCATCCCTGCTCTTTGGTCTCTCCCCACCTCAATGTCCAACTTCTTGGACAGTGTTCTGCTCCCATTTTCCATTCTAATTTCAGAACCAATCTTTCGGTTAAGCCAATGAGTCTCAAAACATGACTCGGTGATCTGACTTCCTAATTCACAATACTCTCGCAAACTCACATAAATTCTGGATAATAAAACTTTTTTTTTTTCTTTTAGAAAAGTCTCTTCAGCTGGGTGCCACAGAAAAAGACTTGCACGCCAATGCCTGAATTAACATCTAGTCCTTTGAACCTAAATTGCCTCTTTATTAATAAAGTTACACAATATAACATAACCTTCAAAAAATAAAAACAAACGCTTCATATTAGGTAGAGGTTGTACCAAATGCTACGAGTAATAGGTTAGTAACTGATGTTGTAGGCAGGTTACTGACAACTGTTCAATAATTCTATACATTGGAAGCAATGATTACCTATGGTCACTTGATTACAACCTTGCCTGAACATCATACTTCAGCCCTTATATCTGGCATTATATACAAAAGCCTAAACCTAATAAGCTACAATCAAAAACATTCAAAATGCAACAGTTTAACCTAGCCAAACTAGAATGTTCTGTTATGGTACACACTAATATAATTTTTAGCAAGTCAGTTGGTGGATGAATGTCTTAGAACTGCTTCATCAATAAACATTGGCCTATATCTTCAAGTTATTAATGGTTTGGGTGAAATAATCTCAAAGACTGCACAAAATGCACTAAATATTCAATAGACATACTTCTCATGACTACATAACAGTGTGGTGGGTGACAATGCATATTTCCTTAAATTTTCGAAGAACAATGCATACATATGCTCTCAAACCATTATCTGCACACAACAATGGCTCATTTCCAACGTGAAAAATCCAGGAACCTAGGTAATACAGCATTCACTATTTGCAACATATTAGGCTACCTGTTAAAAGAGATTACCTTAGTTTTTTAGCCTAGGCCTGGGTCAAGTCTAAAATTACTGATTTTTCAATTGCTAAAGTAAACAACCAGGGTCATTCTGCCTAATCCAGATGTGCCCAGACAATGAGCACAGCCTGGTCTGGGATAGGCTACCATATCTTAGTACAGTCACCTAGACCTATATCATACGACTTTGTTTGGCCTAATAGCTTCGCCGACTTTCGCAAATTTTATTAGTAAAATTGGGATTTCAAGTGCTAAATATGAAATTTATACTGGACTGGTTTTCCTCCTAATGTATAACTGGAGGGGCCTACTAGGCCTACGCTAGCAAAGTATGGGCACCTAGTCAATAGTGTCTGTAACATAAAGGTGCCGGCATCAATTATATGTAGCCTAGCACTGAAATGCAAAAGGTTCTATGAAATTTCACCTTAAAAGTCTAATAATGATGCAATTTACCGACTCCCAAGCCCAGTGTATTGCAACAAAGGAACGATCTGATAATGACAATAGGGTCACCCATTACCCATCTGAATAGTCTAATTGTACTCCCATTAACTCATGCAAAAGGAAAATCAAAATAAAAAATAAAATGACACATTCATGCACAGGCAGACAAAGAGGTTTCATTACAATTAATATCCCTTTTCGTTTCTCAGCATCGGCATTACGATCTTTTTTTTTTTTTTAGGGAATAGGACAGGTTTGGTCAAATTGCATAATTACAAATATATTTTATGAGTAAATGTGACAGGTGTCATATGGTTTAATTACAAATCATTTTTTTACCGAGAAAAGGGGACAGGTCTGGTCAAATTGCTTAATTACAAATAATTTTTTGAGAAAATGGGACAGGTGTCAAATTGCTTAATTACAAATCATTTTTTGCATTTTCCTTTATTTACTTCAGACCCAATAAAATGGCAAACGAACATCTTAACGCATAATTTAAATTCCTCATGCTAAGAATTGTGAATCGTGATATCAACTGGAATTCATAAAATAAGAAAAAATAATTCAAAAAGTCAACCTTCAAATGGTGTGGTTTCGACTAAGGTCATTTTGGTGTACAAACGCTCGCTGATCCCAGGGCTGCCAACACCTGCAAATGTAAATAAATTAAGCTAATTACGGTAAGCTCACAAGTTTTCGGGGAATTTAGCATATAAATTTATATATAAATGTTAAATATATATCTTAATAATGCTACACAAAAACAGATCAACTAAAATTATGGTGCATTTCACTTTTGTAATTTACCTTAGAAGATGCCAAATCGGAGGAGTTGGTACGGCAACAGCAAAACATGATCTCGTTTTGTGTATATTACCCCCGCTAAATGTATATATAAATTTATGCATAAAATTGTTTGCACTGGCGATTTCTCTGACATTTTCAAATAAATCATTCGCCGGTTCGAAACGGAGGCACCGAACCGGTAAAAGCGACTTAATTACATAAATATCTTTCTCGCGTGTGCATCGACGAGTTCTGTGAGTCCTCCTCCTCCTACTCGGTTAATCAATATGCCACTACCGAGTCCCCCATGAATTTTTCC